>NC_070637.1:24997645-25215145 GCF_947347685.1 Pleuronectes platessa
AGTTTCAAACTGTATCGACATAACTACAATAAAATTAATAATAATATTTTAAAATCTTACATAACTCTCTGCAGGATGCTGAATAATGCATTTACATTTTTTTATTAAATATTCCTTTCAGTATGCATTACAGCTAAAAGTTGAAAGTACATTACTAACTCTGCATATTCTCTCAATATACTCTCTGTTTATAGTACTATACATAATATCTATATACTCTCAATATAATGTATGTTCATAGCACTTTACATACTCTAAGTATACTCTTTTTACAGTACTTTACAATACAGCATAAACGTTATATATATATCAATATTTAATTATTTGTTTGTGCAGTTTGATCCAATGTGTGCAACATTTCTTAATTTCTCAAAAATCTTATTTATTCAATGTGTGTAATTCCATACAGTTGTCTGCAATATCTCAATGTATATATTTATTTAACATGTGCATTTTCTGTGTCTGCAAATATTACAAACACAAATTGCCAGTATGTGAATCCAGCATGTGTGAGCTGGATTCAACATCATTTCTTTCTTGGTGCTCTTGTTTCTGATTGGATCTTGAATCGATATCAATCAGATCCATTCGACAGCCGCTCACTTCCTGTTTGTTCCTCAGCAGCACGTGTGATGTCACATGTCACCAGGGACTTCTCCTTTCACAAGGACATCTTCCAGGAGCAGGTGAAGTTCAGCAGATCAGGAATCAAGTCTGTGGTTTCATGAGCTCATATTAATTCTCAGTGCACACGGAGCAAAGGGAACAATCCACTGTGACATTTGGTCTTGATGAGAGATGAGGGAACACTTTGCTCCAGAGTTAATGAGATTAATCCAGAAAGGCCACTCGGCTGATCCGAGGACATTAGATTGATCATTTAGTGTCCGGAGCAGCAGACGTTTCCCCTGCAGGCCGAACACGAGGAGGAGCAGGAGACTCCAGCTTCACACCATCAGATCCATCAGAAGCCTTCAGCGGGGACAGATACTCGTTTAACGGCTTCATCACAGACTCCTCTGCTGCAGACCTGGGAGCTGACAGGACGACAGGTACACGAGCATCTCATTAGAGACACGAGCAGCGACTGATGAAAGCAGGAGAACTGATCAGAGAAGAGGAGGAACTGACAGACGCATGATGAAGAAACAAGGAACGATCCACCAGGGTGTCATTTCCTTTCTCCGTCATCAGAGGATGTTTTTATATTTCAATTAAACGGCACAAATAGGATGTTTGGAGGTAAACATTTCCTTGATTTAAAACAGTAAAGACTTATTAATCTGTTTGCCTGTTGAACGTTATCCACATTTAGTTAAAATCAGGGTCAATAACGTTGAAAAGTTAAAGTTTTTAAGATGTTTCCTGATTTATAGAAAACAAATGTAAACACTTTATTCACCATCACCAGTCACGTTATGTTTTTAAATCTGTTTCTGTTTGTTCGATAGCAGGATGACACATTTTCTTAACTTTCTTTAACAATGATTCATCGGGCACTAGTCCTGGTGGAGAAAAGGTTAAACTTTCACTTTGTTTGTCTTATAGTTAGTTAGTTATAGTCTATCAACAGCATTACGCAAAAACTACTGAAAGAATTATATTTTGGTTCAGTTTCAAATAAACTGGCGGATCCAGGAGTTTTAGTTCTGCTCTCTGCACATTTAAATGATTTTTAAAGTAAACATTTAAAAACAAATTCATTCATATTCATTCGTCGACCAAATGTGGCTTGTTTTCAACATTTTACATGTAAATTACCCAACAGCTGTTTACTGTGATTGTGTGTATGAGATTTGTGTGGAAAAAGAATTGTGTGTGTGTGTGTGTGTGTGTGTGTGTGTGTGTGTCCACAGCACCTGATGGCAGATACTAATCCTCCCACTCCCTAAGCAACAGACACCACAGAGGGTTCACCGGTCTCCACCAAGGACAAATGCTAATTAGATATTAGAGCAGATTAGCATACAGATGTCAAGTATTACCCAGCATGCATCTCTGTGCTGGACTGTCTCCGAGGCGTCTTTGTACAACCTTCCTCTTGGGTCCTGTCTGTTGAGGTAGACCATGATGTGGAGTTCAGGGCCTGCTCTAGTTCTGCCGGGGTTGTGACCTCTGATAGGTCGCCCCCTGCTGGTGATACAACCCCTGGAGGACCTTGTTTCTCCATGTTCTTCATCATCTCATCTTGACGCCTGAGGCATGCTCCTCACCTGCAGTGGTTCCTCCCCTGGGAGCTTCTTCCTGAGAGATGCTCCTCCTCGTTTCATCCTGGGTCCGACTCTCATTGATCCTCATCCTCCCTCTCTCTGTTGCTCGTACAGTTTCAGGACCTGGAGTCGAACCCGCTGTTCTTTGAATCTCCTCCTGAGGTCACCTACGATTCCTAGGGTCAGTGAATCTCCTTGTTTGTCACCCTTGATGGTGACTTGGTCCATAGACTTGGTTTCCAGTGTTATTTCCACAGCCATGGTCGGGCTTGGTCTCTTCATGTTGTGTTTCTGACTCCACCAGGATGAGCTCGGTGTCTCCATCCTGCTCAGTGATGCTCCCAGTTTGTCAGAGCAGCTCAATCTCTGTGTGAGCCCCCCCGGCTGCCAGCTGCTTCCTCTTCAGTGGGGAAGTCATTCCTCGTTCCCACGCACAATGCATGTTTCAGTCGTACATCCTCTGACTCGTGCTCTGAGGCTTGTGCAGAATTAATCTGGGCACAAGGACGTGTGTTCTCTATCCTCATCCCTCATCACAAACCTGTATTTTCCACAAACGTCTCTGCAAACACAACAGGTCCTGGCAATCACCGGCACCAGGATCAGTCACAATCAACAGCACCAATCACCGGAGAGCTGCCTAATCAGGAGAATCTGTCTGAGTCATGTGCGGCTTGGTAATGGCTGCATGGCTGAAGTGAGAAGTGAAACTGTTTCAGGATCAGTTTAGAGATGTTGCTGCCACACAGACCGAGGCAATTCTGTAAAATATGGCTTAATTTTTGTATATATATGTGTACTATAGATGATTTTCTCCTAATTCTCCCAATTTTTCCTTCACTCAAGGTTTCATTAATTACATTTTGATGTGGCAGGACAGCCAGATGTGCCAGATGTGCCAGGTCTCTGCCTCATGTATAAGCCAAAGTGTTCTTCGTCACATAAAAGGATGAACACCTCATTTTGAATGTAACCTCTTTATATCCTGAACCCACAGAGAGTCACAGTCTCACCTCCTGCTCCTCTGAGCCTCAAATCCTTTTGAATAAACTGCTCCTTCATCACGAGGGTCAGATTAAAACAGAAAGGTCCTCGGCTCCGAGCAGCTTCTATTCAGACAGTTCAGACTGAGAGGACAGAGCTGCTTCATGCCTTTGTGACTTTAAGCTGCTCAGAATAAAGAATTCATAATTACTTACTAACCCCCCCCCCCCCCCCCCCCCCGTCATCCCCGAACGTTTCCAACGACCCAAATCACAATAACCTTTTATAGAGTCAGTGTGGAGGCTGAGGGCGAGATGATTAGAACCAGATAAAACCTGCCACTGCTGTAAAATACATGGTGCAGTAACAGAGGGCCTGTTAAAAAGTGCAATTAGGGAAATTAATTGCAGCTAATGAAGCCGCTCTGCTGCTTAAAATCTGAATAATACACACGGCCTTTTTAAGGTTCAGTAACCAGGAGTCCTCTATTAATATCTCTACACCTCAGTCAGCAGCAGCTTGATAGCAAACGTTTCATCCAAGATTTAGTGAAACGCTTCTGAAGCTCAAGTGGATATGAAGGTTTTGAATGTTTGTTGCTGCAACGTGAACTAAATTATATTAATTCTGTCTTAAAATGAGAGTCAGGTCAAGATTTTTATTCTCCTCACTGAATTAAGTTCTGTATTCTGAGAGAATTTATAGATTTTTAGCCCCAACAATCATTTGTAATATAACAAAGTGCTTTAAATCTAAATAGGAAAAAATATAAAATAAAAAGTATTAATATAGTAGCCTGCATTCTTTCCTTGAGCCTGCAGTCACTATATCTGGAAACTAAAATGAAATCACAAGCTTCGCTAAAGCGCACAAAATGTCAGCTCATATCTTTTATTGTTTTGTTTTATTTATTAGTGCAGAACCCTGAAGTTTAAAAATGATAAGTTCTCCTCCAGACGAGTGAAAAGTCGAGAGAGATCCAGACCGACACTATTCATGGTTCAAAGTTTGTGTGTCGGTGGAAGAACGCACAAACCCAAATGACTCATTGTTTTTAACCCACAACCTGCTGAAACTACAGAGTGAGACTGTGTCCGTGTGCAAGGAGACAAATCCAAGAACTAGAAGAACCTGAAGAATTATCTTTTCTTCTTGCATTCATTTTGCTGATCTGTTGCAGTTTCCCTTCTCCTGCACAAAGAGGTTTAAATGTGTAGATTTGATTTATTTCCTGTTTTTTTCTATTTTCACTTTCACATGTTCTCTTGTCGACCTCGTTTTAACTCTCAGCTGCTGTAACAAGTGAATTTCACAAACCTGAGATCTCTAAATCTCATCTCATCTCATCTTTGGTCAATGTCCCGTCCACTAACATGGAGAATGTACTGCAGTCAGCCCCGTGTCATTATAAACAATCTTTGATCTGTATACACATCGTGCTTGTAAGCAAGAGATTTAAAGAGTGAGATCAAAGTAACTGTCGACCATCAGCAGGAGATGTAAATCAAACAGTGAAAAGCCAAACGCTGCTCCTCCTCTTCATCGCTCTTCACCCGCTCCCAGATGAGATCTGATACAACAGATTCAGAGCAACACAACACGTGTGTGTTGCAGAGCTGCTGACTCACAGATTGTATCACGGAGACGCTGGTTGACAACTTCCCGATACGAGTGGAACCGCTGCTGCTTCTTCAAGAGATGAAACAACACAAACACACTCCTCTACCCACAAGCTCCCACGTTCAGGTGTCTGCCACGCCACTGGTTTGTGTGTGTTTGTGTGTGTGTGTGTGTGTGTAAACCAGATGGAAAGCAGGACAAAGACAAAGCGGGAGACAACACAACACGACGAGAGCATATGGAGAAGCAGGTGGAGAGAGATCCTGCTCCCCCTCCACAGCCAGAGGAGTTCCTCTCCTGCTCTCCCCTGAAACTCCTCAGCACTTATCAAGTCATTAATTAAACTGCAGGAGTCAGAGAGGAGCAGACAGCCGGCTGCTCCTCACACGCTGATATTAACATAAAGAATGCTGATATGGATATTTATCACAGGACCACAGTCAAGTCTTTGGCTTTATTTATAAGATTATTGTGTTGTTTTAGCAGTTTTTTGCCTTTTTTTTTTTAAAGCAAACTGTTAATTAAATGACTTCCAGCTGAGTCTGTCCACTTCTGATTAATGCAGCTGCACCAGAGACTGTTTATCTGGCTCCTGAAAGATCTGTGGCTCCAAGTCATCACGGTTTCATTTGTTAAATTCTGTCCTAATCGTAATTGTAAAAAATACAGAGGTTGGAGGAATATTTGAGTGCTAATGTAAGTTTTGGGACTTTAATGTCCGAATAGATGACAGTGAGGCGGGGCTTCCTTGAACCAGGAGCTTTATCACCTTTTATCTTTATTCTGTTCTTGATCTGTGTGAAAGAGCTTTGAATCCACTGCAGATCTGAAGGATGATGAAAGTCCTGCAGCGTGCATGGGGGAGAGCCGGGGGTTTATTCAGCTGCAAGAAAATCAAACGTGGAATTCGACCAGACTCAGCTGTAGTCCTGCAGAGGACAGGGGGGGGGATCCAGCCTAATTTTGAATTAGAATAATAACATTTTAATTTCTTTTACCAAGGTTAACTCTTTTAGTGTGAGTAAAATGTTGTTTTCCATCAATCCACATTTTTTACTTTGTTTCCCAAAGTGAAATTGAGGCAAATACGAATCCGCGTCCAGTTGGTATTTTCAGTTTTTACATATTTAAAGATTAGTAATTACATTTGCTGCTCTTTGGTCTGAATGAAGGGTTAAAAACACATTTTATTAGAGCCCTCTTTTTATTGTTGCTCTAAATCCACTCCCCATGAAGACACAAGTGAGCAGAACTTTCTCAAACAGATTCTCCTGCAGAGACATAGTAATTGTTATTCATGACAAAAAAAC
This sequence comes from Pleuronectes platessa, assembly GCF_947347685.1. Taxonomy (NCBI): domain Eukaryota; kingdom Metazoa; phylum Chordata; class Actinopteri; order Pleuronectiformes; family Pleuronectidae; genus Pleuronectes; species Pleuronectes platessa. The sequence goes on from NC_070637.1 coordinate 25,003,770, forward strand.
AAAAGCTGTAGTTTTGCCATATTTCATGATATGAATCAGTTCCCTTCCATTTCATCGTCCACTAACAGAGCAGCACAGCTTGCTGCCCTGACTACTGATTGGTCAACCGTGTGTGTGTGTGTGTGTGTGTGTGTGTGTGTGTGTGTGTCTGCTGAGCTGATGACAGGTAAACCTAATCACAGATTCCTTTGAGCAAAAACAAAAGAAGCTGATTCACAACGAGGCCAAACTCCTCGGTCCGTTTGACACAAACTGTAATTTTCTTTTCTTTTTTAAATGTAATCAAAGCTGCTGGATCGGCTGTGATTGTGCGGCGCAGACAAAATGACAGTTTGTGTTTCATCAGTCGTCACAGGAGCCAAACGTCAGCGTGGAGCCGCTCAACTTCCAAAAGCAGCAACATTAAAATAAAGCTTTGAAGAAAATGGGTTTTTTTTTCTGATCATAAGTCAGAAGAAATCCAAGAAACCGAATTGACATGCATCCATCATTTTTAAATGTGAAGCTTCTCTATCACAAGAGATATTAGAGAATATTTGAGTTATTGAGAGCGTTGGATCTGTTCAAGCCTTCTGTGTAATTCAGGATCAGTCCAGGTAAAGAGGTATTTTTCCTAAGAAAACCAGTATCGATAATGGACGGATGATATAAACAAAACCAGTTGTGCACAGTATTCGTGATTCTTAGATAATCTGCATAAAATGTCCAAAACACGAGTGTGAGGTAATTAAAAGCCACAAATGTTCTGAGTGAGTGAGACCTTCCAACGTGAAGGACGACGGGGGGGAAATCATTTTAAAAACCCTGGAGCAGATCCAACCGTCCCTTTTTCCATTTCCCCTTATCGGAGCTTACAGGCGTCAAACTGAAATACAAGGAATGACACATTGACAAAGAGACAAAGGGACAAAGGGACAGGGGGACAAAGGGACAGGAGGACAGGAGGACAGGAGGACGTCTGACTGGCTGCTCGCTGCACGGCCTGGACCGAGTCCTCACTTCTTCATCAGCATTAAATGGACCCGAAGGTCTGTTGATGATTTAACACTTTTCTCTTCTTGTAGATGTTGGTTTTCATAAGAGAAGTTAAAAGATGTGAAGGAATCATAGAAGGAAACACAGGTTATTTCTTCATAAGGTCTCTTCTCAGTTAAAGATGGAGCCTAAAGGAACTTTGTGTGGCGGACACACACGTTGACACTGGACTGGACTTTTCAGTGAGGATTGAACCCACACGGTTTCCAGCTTCAGAACAGTTCTCCTTTGCTCTCGGGCCTTTGGTCAGACACCAAAGAGCCGAGTCTCCTAGAGTTGGTCCTCAAACTTCAAGGTCTGAACCCCCCACCTCAAAACTTCATAATATAACTTTCAAGGAACACATCCGACACCCTGAGCCGTTTGTTTCAATCACATATTGAAGTTCCACGTAACTTTTTACACAAGTGAAATGTTGTTGGTCACTTTTCAGGAGGATGTGTACATGAATCAAATAACTTGAGTGATTTGTTTAAATAAAACTAAACTCAATCATAAATATAAACATTAAACATAATTTATTCAATCAACATGATAGTGGAGCAGTCTCCTTAAATTCTAATACATTAAAATCATAATGAAAAAACAATCATTAATGCAGTTTTTCATTAATGCAAGAAAAGCTGCATTAATGATTCCAAGTACTTCCCACAGCTCTGACTCAGATCTTCTTCTGTCCCCACGGACGTATGTAAATTATCTTTGGGTTTCTTGAAAGGCGATCTATACATTCAAGCTATTATTATTATTATTATTATTCGTTAAGTTTTTAGACAGAAAATGTCCTTTGCCTGTAAACTTTCTAAGTTTATTTCAGTTTGACCAAAACCTAATTAACAAAACAATCCCAGCCCTCAGACTGGGACACAGCACTTCAGTTTACAGGTCACAGAAAACAGCACGGCAATGAAACGTGTCATTTTCTCACTTCAGCAAAAAATAAAGTTTTTTATTCCGGACCTCTGATCCCCGGCCGACAGAGGGAAGAGTCACTTTATCTGATTCATCGTCTTCTTCCTCCGAGGAGACTCAGGGAGACACAGATGGAGTCGGGCAGATGAAATTAATTTCAGCACAGAGGAAAGAATCGTCCTCGTGCACGATGACCTTCAGTGCGACAGTGAGCAGCGACGCCTCAGAAACACAAAGTCAAGTGAAGCGCTGCCGCACAATCACACACAGTCACACTAATTGAGTGCGGTGGTGTTCAAATCGGTTCTCTGCCCGGATTACTGGGGTTTCTATTTTTATTCTTTCTCCTGGAGAGAGGAAACAAACGGAAACTGTGAAATTAATCTCTGTGTCATCGTCATCCTGTGAAACGTATTAATCTGTCCCTACATTTTAATCCAGGATTATCAGTTGTACAAACTAATCTCAGTTCCCTCATTGTTTAGCTTCAGTAGATTCATGACATTAAATGAGGAAAAACCCTCAGAAGATAATGTTCATACACGCAGGAGTGAAACTGACCAATGATAAGATGTTGTGAAGTCAAAAGTCGATCTTGCAAACAAAGGGAAACATTTCCTCGACCCCGATACATCCTGAGGTCAAGGAAGGAAGTGAAGGAGAAGCCACAAGGAGTTAGGAAAAAGGAGATGAAGTGAAACTTTGACTCCAATCACACTCTGGGTTTTCAGTCTGAAACAGAAAATGTGTTTTCACTTCACACGGAGGCAAAACGTTAAAATCGGTTACAGAACCGATTTAATTGGAAATGAGAATAAATCAAACAGGAGGAAATTCAATCAGCTTGTTTAGAAGTGAACAGATGTGACAGAGAGGAAATCAGTGGATCACTGACTCACATCAGTTCTGGATCACGTCGGGAGAAATAAACAGCTGTTCTGTTTTTTATTATATTTACGTGTGTGTCCAGGTGCAACTATGACTGTGTCGATTTGAGTTGTTTCATCTCCTTTCCTTTCATAAAGGATGGTCTGATGGTTCCTAGGCTTAAGGAGATAAGATAGGAAGCATCGAAGCTCCTTTCCTTCTCCTTGTGTCAGTGGCTGAGTCCCTCTCTCATTTCTCATATATAAAGCTTGTAATTCTGAATATGATGGTGTGTTCATGTGAGTGAGAGACACAGTTTGTCCATCTCTCCTCACTGTATCTGGTATTTAAGTGTTTTCACCACCTGACCCAAACAGAGACGTGTCCTGACCTCAGATCAGCAGCTTCAACATCGAGACTCGCTGATCGTGACCAAACACAAACTGTTTCCCTCGATGTGGTGAAGTGAGAATATGATGAGTGTGAGTAACGAGGAGTCGGTGAGCTGCAGCGTGAGGCTTCTTCTCCTGAGTTCCTCAAGAACTGGAAAGCCAATTAACGTCATTGTCATTCAGATACTAATGTATTCACTTAGCTGCGTCGTGAAGGGACTTCTCATTTATAGACTTTTAATGTCTGAATAACACAGAGGGAGGAGAAACACAGTGAGGGATGTTTTTGATTTACATCCAACATGTGAGACGAGTCAACGTTCTGTTGAATTCTTCTTATTTTAAAAGTTTCCAGGCTGAGATTCAGAGATAATTGCAGATTTTTTTAAAGGCGTCTGAGTCTTTTTAACTGATCTGCAGTTCAGCTTCACTCTTCAACTTTTCTCAATCATGTTCTGCTTCTGTCTGTCAGTTCCACACGTCTCATATCGGAGATGGTTCTCGCTCACCAACGTTTCACCAGCAACCATCAAACTCCTTCTGAAGCTTCTGTTTAAGACAAAGTTGCACAAAAAAGTAGAATTATTTCTATCTCTTCTTCTTTCAAACTTCTCCTCCGTTCTCTCCAGCTCTTCATTAACCCCCCCCCCCCCCCCCCCCCCCCCCCTCCTGTCTGCAGCCAGTACCAGTAATACTCCATTAACCCCGTGAACCCGAAGCCGCTGGTGCACAAAGAGCTCCATTACCGTCCTCTACAGTTGTTAGGCTCTGCATTAATTTGTCACCTCCACACTCGGCTGGTTCACCACAGTAAGCTGCCAGCAGCAGGTACGTGAAGCCGCCCGGTGATTAAACGTGCACGTCCACAGTGATGGAGGTGGATCCAGTAACAGAGGACGGATCCAGAGCCGGTGAGGGTTCAGGTTTGGAGGAGGACAGCGTCAATGTTACTGTCTTCAAATGTCTTCTTCAGGAAAGGAGGCAAAGAGACGGAGAGACATGTCGTCCTCCTGCCAGAGGATTTGAATACAAATCTTATTATGATGATATGTCTTTGTGTTTTTGTCGACTTGTTTTCTTCTGTGAATGACTTTGACAGTTTTCATCTCTTCTCTGAATTTCTGCACTTGGGAAATTATTTGTTTTCTTCAAGTTTCACATGTGTCAAATTATCCCTTAATCCCTTGTTCATATTTATATTCAGTGAAAAAACCCAGGAGGCGGGGTCTAATGATACCTCTCTGCTCTGATTGGATCAATTGCCCGATTCCCCTTTTCCCCTTATTGATTACTTTCCAAAATACATAAAAGGACATGAAATGCTTGTGAATGTGGTGTATTAGAAAGTACAGATATTTGTAGGGGAGTAGAAAACAAATATACCATCACTGCAAATTTGAATGGGACGGCTGCACCTGAAGACAGAGAGAAATCTGTGAGGAGTCAAATTTATAGAATGATTACACACAGAATAAAGCAGCTGCAGAGGTCAGAGGTCACGGCTCTGACTGTTTTACACATCAACTGAAATGTTGTTAACAGAGAGAGGGATTCATCTTCAGAATATGGAGCCGAGTGTTTGAGATGCAGCTGGAACAAACTGAAGAAGTGTCTGAAAGTTTGTTTCACTGTTTTTAAAATGTGATTCAGAAATGGCTTTAAGATGCAAAGTGAGTCGGTCGCTGTGGAGAGAAAACTGAAAAATCCATCTCATGTTTATCAGAAATACTTTCTCAGATATATTTGTCTGCACATTTTTCTCTAGGTTTTGATTTGTGCAAACACACATCACGGGGACAACAGATTTGAAAAGTAAAACATATGTGTTATAACATTTTGTAATGTTGTTGTTGTTTGAACTCAAATGATAGAATATCTATGCAGCATATTATCAGTTTACATAAAAATGTATTCTGTTGTTTATAAAAATTCAAAATTTAAATTTAAAATACAACTCAACATATTAGAAATGAATATTGAACTGATACCTGGACGACTGAAGAGGACAGAAGACCCGAGCCTAGCCTGTTGGGACCTGACTGGTCGGGTCGGGATCAAACATGGAGAGAACATGCTAACTCCACACAGACCCGAGTAGGACCGGGATTCAAACCAGGAACCTTCCTGCTGAAAACTGCATCATGCACGCCTCCCTTTAAAAACTATAATCCACTGAACCAACTCCCTGAGCGGTAGGAGCCACATCAGGCTGCATGCTGGGTATTTTAAAGGTGAATGTTAGTAATTTCAATCATGTTTTTACATGAAGAAAATTATTAATTATAATTTGGCACTAAATCCAAGACTTCTTTCGGCAAGCTGACTTATTTCATTATTTAGAGTTCTGTGTGTCTGGTTGGGTAATTACTTGTGCCCCACTTTGTTAATCTGTGTCCTGACAGCATGTTTACCCTCCTCCCAGTTGACTAACTGGTGAGGGTCACAGCCCTCCTCCCAGTTGACTAACTGGTGAGAGTCACAGCCCTCCTCCCAGTTGACTAACTGGTGGGCGTCACAGCCCTCCTCCCAGTTGACTAACTGGTGAGCGTCACAGCCCACAGCGGCCTTCTCTTCCAGCTGAGCAGCTCCTGTCAGTCCCTGCAGTCGGGTCGGTGATGCTTCGAGATCGTTTGGGTTCTGAGGCGTTCTGGAGCGAAGACCTGAACCAATATCACGCTCCACAGAACCGTCAACACCCCACAGCGCCAAGGCCGAAAGACAAAAAGACGAGCTCTGCCTAAGAGCCCACAGCACGACAACGGACACACACTCACTCCCCCCCCCCCCGCTCGCCCGGGTCAGAACCACAGAGGAGAAAACAGCTGTCGTCTGTCTGGAGGGAAATGTGAGAGCAGAGCAGAGCCGTCACATGTTCAGGTCACGATGAGAGGAGGTGAGTTAGTCATGAAATGAGTGAGTCAAAGAGTCAGAGCCGTGAGAATCAAGTGTTTTATTACATCCGGGTCACACACAAATATTGTTTACATCTTTGGTTAGATGTGATTCGCTGCCTCTGGTTCTGTACTTTAATAAAAGTCGTGTTAAATGTAAATCTGCATTACATTACTTTACTTACTTTCAAAAAGCCAGACCAGAAAGTAATGCAACATAATTTAAGGAAACCTTTCAGTAGATTATGAAGGTGGTACATTGTTTTGTATATTAATACAATTTCCCAAGTTTTACGAGTAAAGATTTGTGTTTTATAGCATAAAATACAAACCTTACTAGTATTTTAATCATTACAAAGTGTTTTTTCCTGCTTAAATTGTTAAATCTCCAGGAGCTCATGTTTCCATCCTTTGCTTCAGTGGTTTCACAGAGTTTTCCTCATCTCACCCGAACCCACAACCTGCTGCTGTCTGTCCCACTGACCTCCAGCTCTGCAGTGCTTCCCCTGTTCCGCCCACTCTCCAGACGGATGTGAGTGCAGCACTTCATCACACACTCACTCCTCTGATGCACCAGGTTCAGAATCTGATGATACCCACAGAGATCTGGTAGAGGGGCTTTATAAAAGGTAGAGAACAGGACTGTGGACGTCTCTGTTTGATCAAGAACATCATAACTATTCATCTCGTGGCCAACAAGTAGAAAGATGGAGTCAATAATGAAACACATCCAGTTCTGTGCTCTGCATAAAGAGGAGGTCTTTATATAGAGGAGCTCTGCTGTTTGTCACGTTGCTCTGCATCTGGTTTAAAAACACTCAGTCCAGCTTCTACACTGCAGGAGGAGGTCGAGCTGTGGAAGGTGAACGCCTCGGGCGAACGAGTAAACAAAGAGACCTCTGGTAAACAAGTCTGTCTGCAGGCTGCACCAGGATCTTCCATTCATATTTTAATTCATATTCAAGGGGAACGAGCATCTCACTTTCCTTTAGGAGGCTGGAGATTGGAAATGTTGGAATGTGTGTTTATCACCGTTAAAAAAAAGAATGAAAATAGTAGAGTTGTATTTCTAATTGTTAACGATTTAGTTAAGAATAGAGGGAGGACAAGACAAATGTTCCTTAATGTCAATAAGCTCATTAAGATGGTTTTAAGAAAGTCAGATAATCTAAAAGTATAAAAACTGTAAAATCTGATGTTCAGAGAGAGACAGTGACATTTTGTGCACGTCTCTCTCGACCGAAACCTTTTCCTTCACAACAGAAAACAGATTAGGATTTTTATTAAAGTCAAATTGTTTACACATTCACTTTCTCCATATTTACTTGTTTTCCTCCTCCGACAACTTTAAAACAGACTCAGGGTCTCAGAGCCGACAGCCCCACGCAGCCGGCAGCAGCAGGTGCTGTGAATGTAAAGTGTGGGGGGGGGGGGGGGGGGGGGCATCAGTCATTGGCCGCTTCGTTCAGTATGCAAAATAAAAACGAGTTACACAAAACGAGGCCTGGCAGGAGGCTGCAGAGGGGACTCGAATGCAGCTGCACAGCAAAGTGACAAATTAGAATAAACACACAATGTGAGAGCAAAAAACGACAACATGTGTTTCATTTAAAAACAAGGAAAATGAGTTCATCACCAGCAGATTAAATAGAACTGAACAAAGTAAAGCCAGTGCTAGGGGATTAGAATAAAAGTTAAATTATTAATGATATTCAAAAACTCTGCTCAACATAACAGCTGGACTCACAGAGTTGACTTTGTTGTCGTTGAAAAGCATCGTGACTGAATTTACTTATTCAGTGACTTTGTTTGAAGAACTTAAATTTATAACAATAAATAATAATACTATTTGCATGTAAGTGTTTGCATTTGGGGCCTGTGATCCTCCATAAAACTGTAACAAAATCCTAACATTACTTTGAAAACAATATAAATACAAATAACAACATGTTAAGATGTAATTCATGTATTACAACATATTTTAAAAACATATTAAAGATAAAATAAAAACAAACTTTGGATGATTTAATTGATTTGATAGTTTGACCTCAAGATGGCGCTCAATGGAAACCAGGACATCCCCACAGATGATACAAGGGATCATCTGGAGATAATGAATGTTGGTTCTAACTTTCCCGAGAATCCAGTGAGTTGTAGTTGAGATGTTTAAATCTGGAGGCAAGCGAATCAGTGGACACAGACCTGTTTGCAAAAGCTGAGTAAATGTTGTCCGTGCAAATATTCACTCTCAGTTTGAATCTACAGCCGCATCGACAATCGTCTAATCGGAGATGGAAGGAGAAGAATTTTTTGAAACCGTAACAATCCCTCAAAAAGATTCCACAAGTTAGACTAGTCCCTGTAATGTGGATTAGAGTAAACCCACAACATAAGTTATATATACACAAACAAACACAAATATATGACAGAATATCTAAACAGGCTCAACCAAACCAGAAGTTTGATACCAAAGGGGATTAAATACGTTGAGCAGATTTGTGTGTTTGCTGTAAGTTTGTTAATATTGAAGTGGAAAAGAAACAAGGTCATATGCTGAATCCAAATCAAGAAACAAAAAAGTCTTGGAGCAAATGAAAACAAGTTTTTGAATAAAAGTACATTTTGGAGTCGAGGCCAAAAGCAAGTGCAGACGAGAAGGAAAACAATCCACACGCTGAATCTTAAATATGAAGAAAAGCCTCCAGATCTCCAGACTGAACCTGGTTTCACCTGAAAGACTTCAGCAGGAACTGGAGGTGAAATCAGAGCTTGGTTTTCTGACTGGAATCTGATAATAAATCTTTGGGTCTTATGAGTCTCTGACCAAGACATTCAAACATTTAGGTTAATGATATTTCCAGTGGGTCGGTGCAGCGTCAGATTGACCAGTGGATCCGTTCCAACCCTCAGCCATGGTCACGAGGTCTACAGAGAGCTTGGAGTTGAACTGGGAGGAGAAACCAGTGTAGAATCAGAACTCCCAGCAGAGAGAACATATCATCTGGCTTGGGAACGCTGGGATTCCCCCAGTAGGAGCTGGACATAAAGGGACATCATGGAAACCTGTGCAACTGAGTTCTGATAAACAGTCGACAATGAATAGATGGATTTATGATATTCTAGAGAGAAAGTAAATAATAAATAAAGTAAATAAACAGAATAACTCCTTAAATAAATGATTTAAAGACATTCACTCGTATGGAATCACACAGGAGTATAAAATACAGATCTTAAAAACGATTTCATTGTGAGGACAGTGTGTGTTTTGTTTTTCTCTTTCTCCTGCACCAGTAAACTTGATTCAATGGTGCAGCCTTCTACTGGAGAGCAGCTCGCCCACTGCTGTGACAGAGATTTCACTGTGGGAGGACGATAGATGGCACTGGGCTGCGGACGGGGGGGCGATCCCATCCAACACATACAGGAAACACTCCACTTTGTTGCAGAGGCTGGTCGGTTGAACAGGTGCAAATTAAACAGCTCAAACATTATTTATAATTGTTATATTTAATATTTCATGAAAGTGTTTTTCAGTTTTGTTTTCAAACCACAGCTCGCATTTGTCTCTGTGATGACTCTGACTTCACTCCCCTGGTGTGTGTGTGTGTGGGGGGGGGGGGGGGGCGTTAATTAACAATCTATTAAATGAAGTTCACTTTATTGATAGAACAGGATAAAGAAGTTAACATTATTAGAGGTTTTTACTCTGTGAATTCAAATCAAGATTAATAATTAGTTGCCTAAGAAATTGGGAAATAATTCCTTTGTCTGCTTCTAGGTTTATTTAGGAATATAAAAAAGGTGATGTTCCTCTTGTTGAGCCTGTTTTGTTGTCTGTATCTGCTCAGTATTCATTTCCACTACAATGTTTGATTCTGCTTCCTGCTCACGTCTTGAATAATAGATTCTAATTTCATGTTCACTTATTGAACATTGACGGTTTCACCTCATTTCTGTCCCAGTAGTTGATGACACTCTTTTTATTTCTGTTCTAAATCAGTAAAATAATCTATGAAATGAAATGCAACAACAGAACAGAGTAAATCTCCCTTTAATCCATGTATTCTCTCAGTGAGGCTGCGTTCAATGGATTTGCTGTTTGACTCTGAGCCGTGAGCATCGGACTTGAACCGCCGGGTTTCACGATGACACAGACGCTGAGCCTGGAGTCTAATGGGACCTGAGACGATGTCGGGACAGAGCAGTGTCGCCTGCAGTGGGTTTCTGCTGAAGGATCAAGTGCTTTTAATGACTAAAGTACCTTCAGTGGAGCAGAGACAGTAGTGGAAGCTCCTCTCCCTCCCTCCCTCTCTCTCCCTCTCTCCCTCCCTCTCTCTCTCCCTCCCTCTCTCTCTCCCTCTCTCTCTCTCTCTCTCTCCCTCCCTCTGTCTCCCTCTCCCTCTTCCATCCCTCCACTCTGCAGAGAGCAGCCTCACAGAAAGCCGCCTCGTGCCTCTGCTGTCATCACCGTGGAGCCAGGCGGAAGCTGCTGAGCGCTGTGAGAACCAAGAAGTGAAAGATTCATCAGGAACCTGGGAAGTGTGAGTGTGTGGAGGAGCAAGAGGAAGAAGAGGAAGAAGAGGAGGAGGAGGAGGAGGAGTGGGAGCAGCGAGGAGAGTAGGGGAGAGGAGAGGCAGCCGGTCTCCCTCCATCACTTGAAGGCTCTTCTGCAGCATCAACTTCAACTTCATCATGGATCTCTGGAGTAAAACAGTGAGAGGACTTATCCCTCAGCTCGCCCTGGTTCTTCTCTGCTGGTGCGAGGCGACAGGAGGAGGTGAGTGCTGGGAGGAGTCAGTAGAGATTTGAGGAGTGGAACTGCTGCTGTTCAGTTTTCATTCACGTCAGATGTTTTGAGAAAGTGTCGCTCACTTGTCTTCTGCAGCAGGAAAAGGTGCAAGTGTAAAGTTCATGAGTAGCATGTTTGAAAAGCAAGATTTATGCAGAATTGTAGTTATATGGATTTCATTTTCTGTACTTTAAATGCACAGATTTCCTTAAGCAACACATCAATGAATCAGTTAGAGCCAGTTTGGAAGCCTGTGGATGGAGAAACTGAATTAAAGGCTTATTAGGCAGTTGCCTTTGAGCAAGGCACTCAGAGGCTCAGCAAGCTGCAGGAGTCAGGTTGCAAATTAAAGTTCCCAGGAGGAGAAACACTGTGCACGTCCCTTTGTCCAGTCCAATAACAGAACAGGTTTTTCTTTGTTGACTTGATTTTTCTTTATTCTTTTGTGTTTGAATTCAGTTTCTCTGATCATTTGTGTGATTTTACACATTTGTTAAAATATATGTGTAAATCCTGAGTTATGGTGCAGGCTCGGGTTGAGCTGCGTCTTGTCTTGTCTTCTTTTCTTTTGCCGTGGTCAGAGGAGGACCAACATAAAGATATTCAGTCTGAAGTCTGGATTTCAAAGTTATATATTACACACATTGCAGGGCTGTGAAGACGGTGAAATCATGTGTCCATGTACGGGTCAGATACTGCTTCACCATAATCTCCTCTCAGGTGCACCTAGTCACCTGAGCTTGAATTAAAACATATTAATCTCAAGCATTGTTTGTAAATGACCCTGAGGATTTCCTGAGGAGCTGTCAGAACTGCCAACGTTTACAAAACTAAATAATGATGGTTCAATCATTTGGTGTTCATTGCTAATAATTGTCGTTTCCCTTTGAAGTATTTTAAAATTTCAACAAAGCCGGCAAGACTCCCACTTGTTACTCCTCCTCAAACATGTCTTCTTACCGACCGGGTCTTGATTTATCGGGGTCTAAATCTTCCTCATCGTGGTTTTGGTCGATGAAACTTTCCTCCAACCTGCTTCAGTCTCGTTCAGATCATCGGCCGTCGTCTGAAACACTTTCTTTAAAATCTTCCTGCAGCCTCGTTAACAAACAAACCTTTTCCCATGATGCAGTTTGCCTTTCCCACAAATATTCAAGCGAATCACGGTTAATTTCAGGAGTCACATGTCTTGTAATGGAGACGTACTCGTCAGTGAAGTGGATTACCACAGCTCACATCACTACAAGCAACTCACCAACGTGTCGATCGGACTCTGACGTGCACGAGCTGTTTACACGTACCAGTGGAGATGCAGCTAACACGACTGAGTGAAGTGGCTGATTGAGGATAAATCTTTATGCAGCATATTTTGGATCAACGTCCATCCATTGCCTGCACTCTTCTTCCTTTGGGGCTGCAGGAGCCATTGAGTCAACCTCTGTGGGCACATTTATTTACCAGTTGAGAGAATCAAGCACCACGGAGGGATTCGGTGTGAACACAGAAGGAACTGATAACTGGTACATTACCACAGCAGCTCCATATCTCCCTGCACAGACAACAGCTGCTGGAGACACGCAGCAGCATCACAGGCTCTGAACGAGGAGAATAAGAGAGATAAAGATTTGTTGACCCTGAAGGAAATGCTTTTTGGACTCAGCAGAAAGAAAAGAGAATGCTGCTGTCTCTCTCAAATCAATAAGTGGTGTGTGAAACCCTCTCTGTGTCTCTGAGAGCAAACTAACAGTGCATCATCCTTTTAGAAGCCAGGGCCTCTCTCCACATGTTGTTTGACTTTGTGTTAGTGCCGATGCCACAGGTAGGAGGGCTCTCTCCAGCTATTAGTCAAGATGAGCAGAGGACATGAAAGCTCTGGGCGAGGGCTCATGTTTGTGTTTCCTGAGCTGGTGTCTGTGCTCGGCTCTGAAGCAGCAGCAGCACTGTGTGGGGGGTGGAGAGGTCGGTCTGTGGCAGGTCTGTCGTTTCTGTCCTCAGGAAAGAGAAAGAGATGTCGCTGCACATTAGCTCATGTGGAGGTGGAGCTGGTTGAGAGCACAGAAGCACTCAGACAATTTGATATGAGAAATGCTGGATCAGGACAAGCTTCAACAATATGGGACCAGACATAATGCTGCTCAGTGGGTGAATACAGGAATCCTGTCAGGGAACATTCATCCTCAGAGAAATGAATGAAGTATTTCAGGATCACTTGTGTCCACCTGCTTATTCCTGCTGTTAGATTCTGCAGAGAAAGTATAAAAATACAAAACACTTCATCTGATTGTGTTTGGATCAGACGCCGCTCATGTTCATGCATTTAAAGGAGGATGCATTAGATTACAGTGAATCTTCTCCGTGTGTCTCCAGTATTGTTGCATAAGTTCCCCATGGGATTGTTATCTCTTCTCTCAGCTGATTTGGAGTCAGTGGAGAGTCTGTTCTAATCGCATCCTAACGTCCAAAAGTACCACTGCCCTCCAAAGATGTGTGTGTGTGTGTGTGTGTGTGTGTGTGTGTGTGTGTGTGTGTGTGTGTGTGTTTTGCCTCTGTGTGGTCTGTGCTCCTCGTGAGAAAGAATGAATCAATGAATTATCATTGTTCCATTACTTTCAATATGATCCTGCAGAAATAAAGAGAGACTATGATGAAATATTGGCCGCAGGATTATTAATGGGTCATAAAAGAACTCAGAAGTTTGTGCTGGACAGTTTCCATCTGCTGGTGTCAGCACACATACACAGACACACACACACACACACAGACACACACACACACACACGCACACACGCACAAACACCCACACACAGAAAACTTCACTTGTTGTTCTCCCTTCTGAAGATTATATTCGATGCCATTCATGCTCATTTCAGTGAAAATGAATCAGATCCATCATCATAAGGTTTTAAGATGTTTGGTTTAGATGTGATTCGTTTGAATTGAGTGTTTTCATGGCATCATCTGCTTCCTGTCAATCAACCTGCACAGGATTTCTTTCAAACTTTATTATGTCTGTTGACTTCTTTAGGTCTTAAAGTTAATCTGAGGTTTCTTGTGTCTGAACTTCAACTTTCTCCACTGAGCCGTTTCAGCCAAAGTCTCAGTTTGGTCCTTTCCAACAAGCTGGATGTTCATAGAACTACAAACATGAGCCTGTGATCTCATTAGTCCGGATGAATTATGCATTTCCCTGCAAAATTCCTCTGTGGTGTGTGATTCATGGGGAGCTGGAGTTTGTGACAGCGGAGATGAGAGGAGTGAAAGGAGGCTGAGGGGAAACCCCCCGCTCATATTTCTTCTTTAGTGTCATTTATGAAAATGTGTGCTCCTGGAGGAGAAGAAGAAGAAGAAGAAGAAGAAGAAGAAGAAGGAGGAGAAGAAGAAGAAGAAGAAGAAGAAGAAGCCCTGAACGCGACCTGATGGAGTCAGGGCTGCGTCACGTGGAGCCGTCAGTCAGGAATCCAGATTCATGAACCCTGGGAGAAGTAGTTCAGTGGTTAAACTGACAGAAGCCTGAAGTCCATCCATCTGCGTTGGTGACTCATTGATATTTGCTCAAGGCCGCGCCCCACTGGAGCCCCGGCTCACTGAACACACACTCATACATCACGTGGACCTGTCATCACCGCAGATGACTTGTAGTTTGTTCAGGAATCTGTCAGATTCTGCCGAGGTCAGCGCGCTCTGTCACACACGGAGGTTCCTACGCTGGACTGAATAGAACACTGGTGTTCCCCAGCAAAGTGAAATCACAGTGAGACTAAAAGAACGACTTTAAATTCATGCTCCTCCTAATGGATTCAAGCCAGAGGACAGATGAAGGAGATGATGGTCTTAATGGTGTTAATGGTGTTAATGGTGTTAATGGTGAAGAGGATTACGATAACGATGCAGAAGAAGATTGAAAAAGAATATGATCATGTTAATGATTATGATCATGAAGAGGATAATGAAAAGAGGATGAGAGAATGATGAGGATGAAGAATTAGAAGTACACGGAGGAGATGATGAAGGACAACAGGATGAATATGATGATGATGATTAAGGAGATGAAGGTGAAGATGAAGACATAGAAGAGAACACTCAGAGGAAGATGGTAGTGATGATGAAGAGCAACAACTCTCCCACTGAAGATAATGACGACGAAGAAGAAGGTGAAGTTGAAGATGTCGTAGAAAAATATGATGACTAAAGAGTGGACTTGATGTTGGTGAGCAAGAAAAAGAAGGCGGTGATGATGAAGAGTAAGATGATAATGATGAAGAAGAAGACTGTGACAAAAATACAAACAATAAAGAAAGAGTTGATTCAGAGGAAGAGGTTGATGATCAACCTGATGAAGATATGAACAAGAGAAAGAAAGTCGTGATGAAGATGATGATAATGATGATGATGATGTATTTTCTCCTAAACCCCCTTTTTAAAACCAACCGTTCACTTCTTCAGATTAATGAACACGTTCCTTCTGTTCTCAGTGTTTATTATTTTTCAACAGCACATTTAAATGACTTGTTATTTACTGCCTCGGTCTCGGGTGCAACACGTTCCCTTGATGCAGCTGAAGTCGATATATCTCAACGTTTAGAAGAACAGAGCCTGGACGAGGCTTTTTCAGAATCCTGCAGGCGACTCTGTTATATATTAAATGATATTCTGCAGGTGGGGGACTTCTGAGGCGTCTGGAGGAGCATAACTCAACCAGACCTCTGCAAACTGGAGCTGCCTGTGCATTTCTTTAAACTGTAAAACCACCAGCTGCTTCCTTCTCTCACCACAAAGCGCCACCAGGGATAATTAGATGAGATGCGATGTCTCGAAGGTAAATGCAGCCGGTGAAAAGAGTGATTGGTGTTAAAGACCTCAGCCGGCATCGAGCGGCGCAGGAGGAGGATAAAGTCGACGGTGAAACTTTAAGATGCAACAGAGACACAGTGTCTGACGAGTAGTGTAAAGACTCAGGTAATGAGCTGGAAGAGAAAACCTGTGTTTCCTCTCCTGCTCCTGAAACCTTCTCCCACTTAACCTGGTTTTCCTGGAACATAAATCCGGGTCAGTCATGGACCAGCGGGCGGGACGCTGTCAGGGATTCAGACAAATCCTCGGGTCACAGATGAGGAACCTCACGTTGCCCCACATTCTGAATATACTAAATATACTGGTGTAAAAACTGCAGATGAAGGCTCACAGGTAAAAGTGCTTCGGACTGACCTGGTGTAGATAAACATCCCTATCGCCCCCTGGTGGCTGGCTGCAGTATGGGTCATAAACCCCGCCTCCTCCATGTTAGTGGGCTGGAATACCAAACTGGTCGTTCTCATCACTGATGTTTGTTCAAGTGTTATTGTTTCTGATAAGTTCGCAATATGAAAACAGACTCTGGTTTCAAATGACGTCCACAGCACAAGATGGCCGCCCCCGTATCCGAGATATTTTGGCTTCATTTTTTAAGTATCATTCACACTTAGTGCAAACATTACAATATTTAAAAAATCTCTCGAGGCTACAAATCAATCCACTGAGATAATTTAGCTTCAAACCTCCCCTTGCATCCTGAAATATTAAGAAAATTCTATCCTTAATAATTCTTCATATTATGAATATAAGAAAAACCATTACAACAGCTCTTTGAGGTCGAGGGGGGGCCCTGGAAGTTCAAATTAAATATGAATCTAACTTTGAGTTGTGTTATGAAACCTCTCGCTCACACTGAACCGTCCTTCATGATTATTTGAGGTGAAACGTCTTCGCCATCGTCCTCACATCTGTGTGAACTTCTTGTTGCTCAACAGAAGCTAATGTTGTGAGATATGCATCAAGGAAGTTTTTCATATTCATCAAAGTGTTGAGCTGAGCATGAAACAAACCGCAACACAAACCACGACCAGAATCTAACACAACAGCTGACACAGTGGTGAAGGTATCAGGTTTGGAGCAGTGTCGTGTTTTCTAATGAACATCGTCACATGAGTTTCACAACAAGGAAGCTAATTTAAATGTTTGTGTTTTCATTTGCAGGATTAAACAAAAACTACTCAACCGATTTCCATGCAATTTTGCAGGGCGGGGGGGGAGGGGGGGTATCCACATTGGAGCTGATTCCAATAATTCTATACATTTCTGAACGAGTCATTCGGTGCAGATCCAGATAAAAGTCTAGATCCAGTTTCCCTGGTGGAGCCATCCACTCTACTGGGAACCAGTCTAGTTAAGAACGCGTTCCCAGGTTGTTGCAGAGGAAACTGGACTTTGGGAAAGACGTCTACTTTAAAGAAATCAGCTCTAATCGTCTGTCCTTGAAGAAGAAAGAGCCGGTTCAGTTTGCTCTTTGTCAGCAGGACACTTCTGAAACGTGTTAGTGTGAGACACTGAGAGTCTGCCGGCGTTAGAAGAGCTGATCAGCAGCTTCTGATCTGTTAGAATAACTGTTACTGGTAAATCAATAGAATAAGAAAACAGAGGGAGAAGCTGCTCGTCTGCACGGACACTTCTCAACAGGTGATTGTGTGTTAAGGTTTCAGTCAAACTGAAGTGTGACTGCAGCTGAAACGCTCACGTGTCACTGACCTGCAAACACACACACAGACACACACACACACACACACACACACACTGATGTTTATGTATAATTCAGTCACTGTAGTAACAGCGAATGGTAAATAAGTGAACAAAAACCTGGACTGTACAAAGACCAGCTGGTGTGAAGATGGAAGCAGCAGGAGAACCGAGGTGCAGTCGTCTCATGTTGTGTTGTTTTCTTCTTCTGCTGCTGCTGCTGGTGTGTGAGCAGGAAATCATTTGCCACCTGTTGTTAAACTCAGTTTTTAAATATGATTTTCCTTCTTGTGGCTGAGAAGCTGGACACAGTTTGATTTGAGTGAATGAAAGAACCCGGAGCCTTCTTCACGTCTTTGTTCGAGTCCACTGCAGCGACGAGTCATCACAACCAGCAGCGACCAGCTGTTCTGAAGACGGCCCAACAAATAATGCAGTGGACTCGACGTTTGAATGATTTAAATTTCTTTCAGATGATGAATATTTACGAATGTCCATAAAGTTCTTCTCCCTCGTTTTGTTCTGTTTATTCCAACATGCAAAATGTCACATTCAAGGGCACCGGGTTAATTGTGTTGTTCCTGCCAGGTCGATGATTGAACTCTGTGACTTTCTCCTCATGAGCCAGATCCTCTGACCTTTCCAGCTCTGCAGCCACGGGGGGGGGGGGGGGGGGGGGTTCACTCTGAAAGTTAGACCTGGCACATTGTGACAGAGCAGAATGTGCCACAGAGCTGAGTGATCGGAGCAGAGATAAACAAGCAGCATTTCATATCTTAGTGTTTGATAACTAACGGCAGACATATGATTCTTAATGGTTTTCTGTACGATCAGGGCTTGAGTGTCAGTTATTTTCTGTCAGTGGTTCTCGCTCCCTTGCACCTCGATCCACAGCACAGACGCTCGATGGGCGTGTTCACAGGTCGAGACAGGACAGAGACGTGTTTACCTGTTTCAGGTGAAAATGGCTGCGGTGAAAAGGGTCAATTAGCTTAGTTTCTCGCCTGTAATCTGGCTTTTTATATTGTTTTCAATATCGGTTCAGTGTCAATGGCAGTTAACTTCAGGTTTATAGTCTGTATGTGGCTCGTTTATCTGGAGAACCAATCCTGTTACCAGCTTCACACTTGTCTAGCATGTGTATTGTGAAGGGCCCAAGGAAGTGCAGTGTTGAATCTGGTGAGATTGGGAACTTCAATATGTATATTCATATTCCTAAGGCTTTAATTTAGAGATAATCCTGATAAAATCTATTTACATGTGATATTTTTAAATGAATGAATTATCTGTAGATGCATGAAATACTTAATATTTCTCATTCTTTGACTTGCCAGGTGATTTAGCTGTAAAATCAAAAGTTGCAACTGTCATTTCAAATTACTTGAAACCAACATGAAAACAAGAAAGTGAACATAAACATACTGTACATTTTGCACAGACTGTACATTGGCTTCCAATTTCTGACTAGACAAGTTTCTGAAGTTCAAGACAAGATTCACAAAAACATAAATGTCAGGTGTGTTGACGACTGACAGGTGATGGGTTGAAAACAGTGTTTTTCAGCCTCCATTTCCTGAACCTGAGACAGACAGAGAGGCTTCCTTCTCCAGACTGGGAGGCTCACTGGGAGGCTCACTGGGAGGAGGGAAGACAGGTCACAGCATAAAGCACCGACCAGTCTGATGCTATGAAGTTTAATAAACGACAGCACGTCCAATTAGCGACACATTAAAACATCAGACGACCGATGTCTCCAAAAACCATCAATCAAAGCAACAGCTGTCTTTCTGTTTTCTCCGAATCAATTACATAAAGGGCATTTGGAAAGTTAACGAATGTGGAAAGTGGAAAACAACAATCCTGGATCCATCCCTTGGGTCACACCCCCCCCCCCCCCCCCCCACAGAGAAAACTTCATAGTATTTGTTGATTGATCGTGCTGAGAGACAGTAATGAAGACAGACTCTCCTTCCTGGTGGTAATTAGTGAGTTACTTGTGCTTTACAACAATGTGATGAAGTGAATTCAGTGCGAGATGCGCTGCACATATTCTCCTGAGATTACAGAGACCTTGAGGGGGGGGGGGGCAACATTCACAGCTTAATTATTGTTTTTCCACCCATGGCGGCGCTTCCCCTGCTTTCATGATCTTAATTACAGATCGTGGTATTATTGTTTTTGTTATTTGCTTTCATTTCTTCATGCAGTTCCTGGAGATGCTCTGGTATCTTCCTCCGAGGCGACTCTGGACCAAATACCAAAAATGTAAATGTACAGCACATGCACTATTTATGCTGCTCCCTCGCTCTCCTTCTCTCTTATCCGTATATATTTAAACTTTCATGGCTGAATCCAGCAGGGAAAAGGGAATAATTCATAAGATACACACATGAAGCCGCCCGTCACATTAGCAGAACAAATACACAACGTGAGCTTCTGGTTCTTCTTGTTAAAAAATGTTAATTGAGGTCCGTGAGGTTTTTCTGTTTGAGGATGAAGGTTCATGTTCGAGGACACAAACACACATCGTGCTCAGCATCCGCTTCATTCAATCCTGAATTCCACGGAGTCGCCACAATTTCAGCGACATAATGAAGTGGCTCCTGTTGATTGAGTGACAGATGAGTGAGAGTGAACAAGAGAAGCTGCTGTGCTGGATGGATGATGCTGCATGGATGTGAGAAAACCTGCAGAGCTCTGAATGTGAGAACTGACCAAGTGGGAAAGAGAATATCTCTGTTTGGGGCCGACATCCCATAAGCAGCTGTAACACTGAGTCCTGTGTGTGCCTCTGAAAAGGTTCCTCAGAATGTTGAATAGGGAAATATTCAGGATTCAGGCGCCGCCATCTTGTGCTGGTGATGTCATGTGACTCTGTGTGGTAGTGATGCTCACGCTCTGCCCATCTGTCAATCACAAGGTTTCACTACTCTTATTAAAGCATTAAATTTAATTAAAACCAGGTTAGAAAATTACTAAACTAACTTAAACTAATATTTAACGTAATCTTCTCTTCTTCTTTTCGTAATCTTTAATAATAATGAATGTTTTCCTTTTTATAGACTGAAATTGATTAATTAAGGCTGACCCTGCTGTGATAACTTTAAAAGAAGCGTCACATATTTCTTAGTCCATCTATGATTATTTATACATAAACAAAGATATTAATTTAATTTCACAGAGTTTCTTATCTCTGGACTTCATGAGGCTCTGAGAGAAACATGAGCCAAACATGAGCCAAACCACGTCTTCCTCTTTTCAACACCCCACCGGCAACAATGCAACGTTAAAATGTTTTTATAATACATTTACAAAAGCAAAGGAAATGTGCAGTTTGCCTTAGATACGCCTTATACACTCATGATTTTAACATTGAAACTGATTTTCAAGGAACAACAACAAACCAACATCTGTTTGTGTGTGATTGACAGATGTGTGTCACGACTCGCTGGTGTCCACTCTCCTCCCGTCGTCCTTCAGGAGCTCCTCCCTCCTGTCTGCCAGCCATGGACCAGGCTTCGCCAAGCTGAACCGGAGAGAGGGTGAGTGTCAACGAGCGTCACACACTGTCATTGTGTTGCTTTGTGTATGTGTCACAGCAGGGGGGGGGCTCTGCTTCACCTCCTCTACCAGGACATGTGATTACTATGCTTTTTTAACTGACGATAACAAATTGTGTTGCTGTTATAAAAGCAACACAATGCACAGATTGTCATTTTGCTCATTGAATTTAAGAATATTGAGTAGAATATATTGCAAACAGCTCTGGACAGTGTTGAACTTCTTACTCCTGTAAAGAGCAATTTAATGCACAATGGTTTTAATATGTATTAATATGAAATGACAGAGAACAGATGACAAATATAAGGAAGCTACTTGCCAACAGGTTGCCATAGGAATGAGTTTCTGTGTGTTTGTTGTGGAATCATTTTTTTAATATCAGGTGGATATTAATCTTTTAATACTTGGAGACGACCTTTACCAGCTGTTCTCTCCATATTTATAGATATAGAAGCAAATGTTCGATCAAACTGAGCTTCACAAAACAACCAGGGCACCGGAGATGCTTCACTGGTGGAGTTTTAGAGTTGTCTCCTGTAAACCTCACGATGCTGAAGTGCAGTTCTTTGTTTGAAGAGTTCATACTGACAGTCAGGTTTAGCAATTTTGGGAATTTGGAAATTAAAAATGAGATTGCGATGCACCGGTAGCTCAGCCGGATGTTTTCAGCCCTGACCATTGGCTTACTGGTTTGTTTGTTTGTTTGGTTTTAAGCAGAATTTACAAAGTAACTCAACAGATTTCTCTGAAAGTCGATGGAAGGATGTGACATAGGCCAAGAAATAAGCTATTAAATCTCGGTTTTGATCCAGGAATGTGTTTTGACTTTCTTTATCATTGCAAAAGCTTTTTATTTTGTAAATTTTCCACCTATTTCCCAGGTAATAATTCATGGATCATAATGAAAAGAATCTGTCACATTAAGGGAACTGAGATCTATGACTGTTGGTGCAGGTGATTTCAAACACAGGAGACTGTTTGACCTTGTGGGAGGTTTGTGTTCATGTGATTCTTCTTTACTGAAAATGTGCAGGTTTGAATCCAGGTTTCCCAGTTGCTGCATGTCCTCCCCCCCCCCCCCCCCCCGCTCTCCCTGTTTCTTTCTACTGTCGCTGTCAGAAAATAGATAAAGGCAAGGAAACCAAAAGGATGAGCTCGACATCACAGTGTTTGACAGATCCTCAAGCAGCTGGGTGTTTCTGTTGGTTAGAAACAATCCCTCCGGCCTGTTACATGTCAGCGCAGCCTGGGTGTGATCTCCCAGCTCCTCCCATTGGCTCCCCCAGCACTGCTCCCCAGTATCCACATATAACATTCAGCAGCTTCACATCAATAAATCATCTCAGCGTTCACGTCGTCTTTTCTTCTCGCTGCTTTTTTTTGTTCTCTTATCTCGGATGTTTTCACCGGTTGTGCAGAGAAAGGAACCTGCTTCCGGTCTGTTGGACTCGGCTCCTGATTCTCTTCCATGCAGGACACACGTTACACAACCTCAAACACGAGTGGCGGTTGGATTCTGACCAACTCGTACACGTCTCACAGGGGAGATGATTAAATTAGCAAACAAAGCAAGAGGAGAGAAGCTTTTGTTTTCATGTTGCTTTGGGTTTTAGAGAGTTAGCTTCTTTTAAACATGCTCTGAACTCCAGATAATCTCCTGAAACCATCATGAGGGGCTGAACCTGAGAGTCTGAACGTCTGAAACTCTCAGGATGAAAACGACGACACAAAGACGTCAAATCGGATCGACAACGAGATTCCACAACTTTTGCTGATTGGCTCTGACGTAGGGGTTGATGAGCTGGGAACAAATTACCCATTCGGCTAAATAACCACAAAAATAAGTCACAAGTAAGTTGAGAAAATGTATGAAACTTGTGTGCTGGAGTGAGAAAAAAGTTGTGAGACGACAATCCCACCTGAGGCCGAACTCACAGAGAAGCACCGCGGCGTCTTTGTCTGCGACAGAACTGAGGATGTGAGTGATTCTCTGCACCTGGGAGAAACAAGCTGATGTTTCCTCGGTGCGTTTGAAGGTGAAAGCGGTGAGCAGCCCCCCCCCCCCCCCCCCCCCCCCCCCCGCTGTGCTCCCTCCCTCCCCCCGCTTGTGTTTACTGATCGCAGTTTGATCGGCGTTAAGAAGAATCAGAGGCTTCTGAAGAAAGATCAGATGCATGTGAAAAGTGTTTCTTGTTTCAGCTAAAGAGAGAAACGAGATGTGATCTGATGTTGTTCTGGTTCACAAACAAACAAAGAAGAGGTGATTGTCATTAACCTGTTGGACTGAAAACTATTCAAAGTCATTGTTGTGCGCTTCATATGAAAAGTGGTGAATAAATAAAGTTAATTATTATTATTGTATACCACATGCAGCTCAGCTACACCCCCCCATGAGCCGTGTTGCTCCCTGAAACACAACCTGACTCTTTCCTCTGCTACAGATCCGTGAAGCTTCTGGTCTTCAACTCATCAGGAGCCTTGTCAATAATTTCTTGTTGACAATAAAAACCCTCACAGGTTACAACGCCTTATTAATCCTCTGCCTGAGATTGGAACTGAATTAGTTTTGAAGAGGACTGCTCAATAAATCCAATTTGAAAAGCAACCACACACACACACACACGTCAGGAGGAAACCACAATATAACGAAACGCTTCATTGATGGAAAGAAACTGCTTTAATTACTGAGTCCCAGCTGTTCTCTGTAGAAATCAAACCCCCGCTCATCTACGCCTCTTCCAGCTGCTGCTCATGCTCCTCGTCCTCAGCGCTCGCTCTCAGAGGAGCTTCTTCATTCAGAGTTAATTTGAAAACAAAATGATCAGAGACCGGAGCTGAACAACACGCCGCTGCGTCTGAGAGACGCATCAGGAGGTTGGTTCTTCTTCCACTCGCTCACGCTGCAGTGAAGTCTTCAGCCCCTGCTCCATTAGCCTGTGTGTTAATGTACAGGAGCTTTGTGATGAATGCAAATTCATAGAGTGGAGGTCGGGGACATCCTCCATTAAAAATTCATTACTCATTAAGAGCTTATCAAACACAAGATGCTTGTTTGTCTTCCTCTGTCAAAGCTGCGTTTAAACCAGAGGTCTTCAACGTTTTTCAGGCCAAGGACCCAAACTGATGGAGAGATGGAGCAGGGACCCCCTACTATATATATTGCATAAACTTGTGTTTTATATTAAACTGGGCCTAGTGCCATGTATAAACATAGCTACCCTGTTATTGTGCATTCAATACTAAGCTATTCAAATAATACACAGGTTCATATATTCATGTTTTTATTTTAAACATGCATGGTATGGGAGCTGCAGTGTCTGATTGCTGACTTAACGATAACGTCTTTCGCCTCCATTTATCGATTCGCTACAATATCTTGGATTGGATTCATGTTAATGTGTATTTAAAGACATTTGAATTTGTGGTGAAAAAATTGGTTAAAAAAAAAAAAATGTGCGACCCCCCTGCAGTACCTCCGCGGACCCCCTAGGGGTCGCGGACCCCCTGTTGAAGACCTCTGGCTTAAACAATGAATATGCTTTTAACAGCGATGGCGCTCAGTGGAGAAAATACTTAGTTCCACCTCATGAAACCACATTTATCTGGATGTTTATCTGGAGCTGCACCTAAATGGAAACCCTCAAAGATATTTTTTATCACAATTATGTAAATTAATGAAAATGTGGAAAAACCTCTCACAATATTTAGGAAAGTGAGAAAAAATAATCCTGGCTTCGCCCCCTGGTCCAGATCAGCACCAACATGTGATAGATTCCTCCCTGACCCATTCAACAACCTTTTGTAACCTGTACAGTAGATTCTACAGTGGTCATTATATTATAATACATTAATCAAACTGACAAACAAACGCTGGTAACTCTTTGAATGGAGGAAGCCGCTGAAAGTCAAGCCTTGAATAAATATAAACTGCTCCACACCATAAACGCTTATCAAGCAGAAATAAACCATCGACCACAAAACCAGAGAAGTGATTAAGAGCAGATTCTGTCACACTCACTCTTGTGCACATTTACAGCCTGTTGGCAATTTCCTTGATGAATGAAATCCCCACACAGAGTAATATCCTCCTGCTACTTAATGAACATGTTTCTGGTCTGTAATGGGGTTTTAAATGCAGCGTGAAGGGAATATTTATATCAATTTGTCCGTTTTATTATAATGATGCTGACCTCGTCTTCCTTCCTGTCAGAATAGTGATTTGTAGTGTGTTTACAGGCTTATAGCTGCGTCTCCTGTTGATATGGAAGTGACCTTTCGATTTACATCTAACTTCTAACTTCTGAAAATATGCAGAGGATATGATTTCTGTGAGATTGGGTTCAGAAAGCTCGTCTCTACCTGTGCTGTAGAAACAACAGTGATTTCCTTCCTTGTTCTTCTCGGTGAAAACGTTGAAACTTCTCGCTCCTGTGAGAAGAAACTGAGGAAAAAGCATCAAAGCGATTTTCATATAACTTTTAATATTTTCCCGAGGGTCGTTTCTCAGCCTCTCTGATACCGAGTGACTCACACTGGCAGAGAGCCCAGATTCAAAAAGTTCGTTTTAAAAAAAAAGGAGACGTATATTTTGAATTTCTAATCTCTGGTTGTCAGCAAAAAAGAAATTGCTGCGTCAAAATGGTGACAGTGATTACAGTGTGTGGTTGTACTTATTAATTAGATATGTCCTCAGAGTCAGAAGTGAGCAATCGTCTCAAATTAAACACACATCTCAGCTGCTGTGTTATCAGTGTGAATTATGGCCTGTTATAACTCATCCCTATCATAATGATACTTCTATCTTTGTGATGGAAAATGACATCCTTCTGCAGCGGGCGTGTTCCCAGCTTGTTTCTCCCAGTGCCCAGGACTCAAGATAACAGCAGCACTGACAAGCGTCCAGGAGGAGACGGTGGTGATGGTGGTGAAGGGACATAGAAATGCAGAAATGCACCATGGGAGAAATGGTTGGGGATAGGCGTTCAAACCATTATGTAAATAAAGATGGACGACATGTTTCTACAATCTCCCATTGGGGTGGAGCCTCAGGACCAAGGTCCAACTCTTCAGCATGGCCCCAGTTCCAAATGCTAACATGGAGGAGGACGGACACCCCATTGAGTTCACTTCTTCTTCTTCTTCTTCTTATGGTTCTTCTAGTTCTTCTAGTACTTCTAGTTCTTCTTCTTCTTCTTCTAGTTCTTCTTCTTCTTCTTCTTCTTCTTCTTCTTCTTCTTCTTCTTCTTCTTCTTCTTCTTCTTCTTCTCCATCGTGCTACACTCTACCTTTACTCTACGTTGTGGGAAATGAAAGGATGTAAAGGAGTTAATTCCCTCTACAGAAGGTAAAGGGTAAAACCACTGGTCTCAGGGTCCAGGGAAAGCACATGAAGTATAGAAGTGCACACACATGCGTATATGAGCCGACGTTCTGGCAGCAAAATGTCCCTCTGGTATGACTCAGCACTTTCACGAGCACACAAACACACACACCTTGTGGTGTTTTAATTATTTAAAGCGTCTTCATTTTATGGTCCTCTGCCCTGCTACTCAGATTATATGAAGGTCTGCAATGAACCGGCTACTTTTAATATTGTATGACTCGGCTCAGCTCGGCTCGGCTCGGCTCGGCTCAGTGTTATGTGCAGAACAGTCCCTGAGCTACAGATTAAAACCCTTTTGACTGCTGCGAATTAAACATCAGAGAAAGACGTTGATGAAGCCTCTCCGCTCGGGGCCGAGGAGCCGGGGAGAAGCTCGTGTCTCATGAAAGACGTCAGATAGTGAGATCTGTCTTCTTGTGAGAAGACAAATGAAGAACTCTGTGTGGATCTGTCTGAGAGCTCTTTTGTTCCTGCTCCTGCTCTGTTGGCTTTTCAGAAGAGTTGAGAGTTTAGAGAGAGGTTTAACTTATTCTATTTATTAGGAAGTGTTCCACGGTTTATACATCAATGTTCATCCCCTGTGTTCCTTTAAATCACCCGACTACAGTTTTAACTCCAGATTAATTCTTCATTTTGTTCATGTGTTTCTCTGGTCCAGGCGCTGGAGGTTGGTCTCCTCTGACCTCAGATCAGTACCAGTGGCTGGAGGTCGACCTCGGGGGTCGCACAGAAATCACCGCTGTCGCCACGCAAGGCCGCTACGGAAGCTCCGATTGGCTGACGGCCTACCTGCTGATGTTCAGTGACACGGGACACAACTGGAAGCAGTATCGACAGGAGGACAACATCTGGGTGAGTGGAAGTTGGAATTGATAATTGTTTTATTGTTCTACCTGGTGGTTCCCTCACCCATCGTGCTGGAGTCAGTCCAGCGTTTCCTCAGGTCTCACTGCCAAAGACATACAACTCTCCCTATTCCAGTGAAGCTGTGACAAACAGGGAGGGGAGACTCTCACCGTGAGGGTTAATCTGATGTCCGCCCGACTCTTCCTCCGACACAGAACACAAACCAGCTTCTCTCGGCTTAAAAGCTTGTTGATTTCACACTCAGCATAAATCGAGATAAACCCGCAGCATGTCTCCAAAGTCCCTGTGAAGCTCCACATATGAGTCGGCCGGGTTTATTACGGCTTTGAGGGAACGGAGTTGACTCCATCAGTCACGACCCCCCCCCCCCCCCCCAAGATTTCTCTCCTTCCTTCAGGCTCTCAGGCCGGAGTGATGCTTCCTCTCCTTCACCAGTTTCCATCTCCTCTCCTCACATCTGCTACAAAGGATGAGAGCAGGCAGATGGTGTTAGGAGCTTCAACTCCTCCAACCAGGGAATATCTGCCTAAGTGTTAATGGAGGTAAAAGGGATTGGAACGACATCACAGGATTCCCTGTAGCAAAGGAACACATTCTGCTGAGTGTCATCCTGAAATGCAAATACAGGCTAGAAACAGACTGAAGCTGTGAAGTCTGAGCTGATGCACGTGGGATTCACCTTCAGTGAGAGTGTTTTAAAACAAGTAATTAGTTTTACAGGTTTTTCTCAATCAGAGTCGCAATGAAGAACTCAACAATTTCAGCTGAAGAGAAAATAAGTTTTCATCATTTCAGGAGGGACGACTTTGTCTGGGCTTTTTTTCTTAACTAGTTTAAAACAACACTGTGCAACTTTTTAACCCTAAAACAGCAGCTTCAGACTTTGGACCCAACTGACACGTCCTGGAGTTCAGGTCTGAAAACAGCTTTAAAGACTCTTTGGTTCAGACGTGTTGATGCTGCATATTTCTATGTTTAGTTTAGCAGCCGTTTCCTGAGGTTATCAGTGATTTCAATTGAACCAGAAACCAATAAATGGACAGATGAAGTCATTGTTGCTTAATGCAGCCGTCACACTACATCTCAATCTCCTCTCTCAGTTGTAGGATGTATTTGTCTCATTGATTCCTGTCTCATAACTGTCTGCAGAGCGCTGCTCCTCCTCCACGAGGTCGTTTATCCTCTGACAGACGGGCTCAATAAAAGCGATCGGTGCAACAGAGCTCATAAACCACGGCAGCTTCCTCCATCTAGACTCTGTGCCCCTCGATTCCTCACAGGTCATCACTCAGGAGTCATGTCGGACCTAAGCTGCACAAACATGATCTTCACGTTTCTATTTTCTGTTTCTCTCTTCCTCGACGATGCTCTCTCTTTGTAATCCAAGTCTTTCTTTGAAGGATGTGATACGTCGACTCAGGTCATATGATCGAAACCCAGAGCGGGGCTGATCTCCTCAGTCCTACGTGGAGCTGCTCTGACAGGCTCAGCTGTTCAAAGGCGTCAGATTAGTGTAACACAGAGTTCCAAGCTTCAGATGAAGACGTTTTACTTAAATAAGTCAAATTAAAGCTCAGAGGTGGTGTCACTATATAAATATGCAGATGAGCTTGAGAAGTGAAGCTCCTATGTGCAGCAGAACCAACGTCCTCTAATCTGATCTCATATTCTAACTTTTAAACTCAGGACAAATCAAACAATCAGATGAAACCCTCAGGAGAGAAGGAGGATCTTGGTTCTATCTGTTCTTCATCACCTGAAGCGGCCGTGGATCCGTTTAACCTCCAAAAACCAACCAGTGAAACTCACCAACTTCAACATCAGCCTTTCATTTCATCTTGTTTATTTTTATGAAGGACCAGATGATCGTCGCTTGATGTTGATGCCAACGTTCTCCTCCTGAGGCACGTTTTTTTTTTTTTAGATTATAATTTATTGATGATGATGCGTCAGTGTTAATCTGAATCGTCAGACGTCAAATTCACCTCTGAATTATTCGTCCTCAACTGTCCTGAAATCCTGCAAATGAATATAAGGTTGAATGTATATAAAACTAAATGATGAAACAGTAGAATACAGTTTGAGGAGCAAAGACAAAAGTTGAGAAGAAGCAGAACCTGAAAACCAAATGAATTTTCCCACAGACCAAATGCTTGTGATTTATAAAGAGAACTGATAAACAATCTTCAGAGCAAATCCAAGTTAAAGTCATAAATCATTTTTAAACATTCCAGATAGATTGTTCCTGGATCACAGAGGTTAATAAATGTTATATTCTCCGTGGACCGAGTGTTTACCAGAACGTCTAAAACCCATAAAACTACACCCAGTGCTTCACAAATCTAATTTTCTACCTGATTGAGAAACCGCTCACCGGGAACGAGAACCCATCTCCACCATGTTCCTTCATTAAGAGGAAAACCAGACGTCTCACTTCTCACCGGCGCCGAGGGGATTTCAGTTCAGCTCCAATGAACCGACACAAGAACATGTTCTCTGGTTCGGGGCCGAGCTCGACTACAGGGAGGATCCACAGGGGGCGTGTTTGTGTTTTTGTCTTTGTGTTGTTGTCTTTGTGGTGTCTCACGATGGACAGGTGTGTTCTCCAGGTAACCTGCTGCTGCTGCTCGTGTGTGTGTTTTTATTTCTCAGGCCTTTCCAGGAAACAGTAACGCAGACAGCGTGGTTCAACACAAGCTCCAGCTTCCTGTCATCGCTCGCTACGTGCGCCTCGTCCCTCTGGACTGGAATCCCAACGGACGGGTGGGACTCAGGTTGGAGACGTACGGATGTCCCCACAGTCAGTTCCTCACTTCTCTCATTTAAAGACATAAACTGAGAACATGTTTCTGAATTAATGATATGAACCTGAGGGGACTGGTTGTGTTAATTAACGCGTGAGGACAAACTCTAGACTGTAAAGATGGCATCTCCACCTCCTCCTGCTGAAATGACTGAATAACCCAGAAACAGGTGATTCTGGTTTGCAGCTGAGGTCCCAGGTCGGCTGTCAATCAAGAAGTTTCACCTCATTTTAGCATCAAATAACTAGTTGCACGTGCACACAACTTCTCCTGAG
The DNA here is from genome assembly GCF_947347685.1 of Pleuronectes platessa. Classification (NCBI taxonomy): domain Eukaryota; kingdom Metazoa; phylum Chordata; class Actinopteri; order Pleuronectiformes; family Pleuronectidae; genus Pleuronectes; species Pleuronectes platessa. The sequence goes on from NC_070637.1 coordinate 25,034,095, forward strand.
ACTCACACAGTGACTTTCAGACATGTGCACTTAACTAATCACCTCTTGTTAGAGATGAGAGACGTCGACAGCTGCTTCCTCACTTAGCCACGTAGCATCTAGTCTGTGATCTGTGGCTGCAGCTCCTGTGGAGTTCATGTTGTTTATACATCTTTACCTTTCTGCTGCTTTATTACTCTGAGGAATCTATAAAAAGTGGTTTTGTGATTTATTCAGCTTAACATTACTTTATGAATTAACAATTATCAGCTGAGGCACAGGCTGCAAAATAATAGATAAAGGTGTTTATATATAAATGACATGAAATACCAATGGTACCTTTAAGATGTTTTAATATTTAACAATATTTAGCACTTTCCTCTCCTCGTTTAAAATGTAATGCAGTTATTTTGAGATAAGAGATAAGATAAGATAAGATAATCCTTTATGAATCCAACTCTCTTTCCAACCCTGATGGAAACACATTATATCGACCAATAGGAGATGAGGAGCAGGTCAGACAGAGGCAGCAGATCAGGGCTGAGGAGAGAGGACGTGAGTGAGGAGGAGGCAGGAGAGGACGTGAGTGAGGAGGAGGCAGGAGAGGACGTGAGTGAGGAGGACGCAGGAGAGGATGTGAGTGAGGAGGAGGCAGGAGAGGACGTGAGTGAGGAGGAGGCAAGAGAGGAAGTGAGTGAGGAGGAGGCAAGAGAGGACACAGGAGAGGACGTGAGTGAGGAGGCAGGAAAGGACGTGTATGAGGACTGAGGAGGACGCAGGAGAGGATGTGAGTGAGGAGGAGGCAGGAGAGGACGTGAGTGAGGAGGAGGCAGGAGAGGAAGTGAGTGAGGAGGAGGCAAGAGAGGACACAGGAGAGGACGTGAGTGAGGAGGCAGGAAAGGACGTGTATGAGGAGTGAGGAGGAGACAGGAGAGGACGTGAGTGAGGAAGAGGCAAGAGAGGACGTGAGTGAGGACTGAGGAGGAGGAAGGAGAGGACGTGAGTGAGGACTGAGGAGGAGGAAGGAGAGGACGTGAGTGAGGAGGAGGCAGGAGAGGACGTGAGTGAGGAGGAGGCAGGAGAGGACGTGAGTGAGGAGGAGGCAGGAGAGGACACAGGAGAGGACGTGAGTGAGGAGGAGGAAGGAGAGGACGTGAGTGAGGAGGAGGAAGGAGAGGACGTGAGTGAGGAGGAGGCAGGAGAGGACATGAGTGAGGAGGAAGGAGAGGACACAGGAGAGGACATAGGAGAGGACGCACCAGCTGTGGCCAGGACAGAAGCAGAAAACTCGCCGCTCAGCAGAGACGGTTTCATCACATGAATTAAGAAGCGACTTGTCAGCGAGGAATCGACTCAGTGAGAAAAGTGAATCAGTTCTTTGTCTCCTGACAGAGTTTCCACAGAGGTGTCAAGCAAATGAAGTGAAATTTAATAAATGATAAAATAACTCCACTGCAAAACGATGAGACTGGACGAGTGTTAACATATCTTGTGTATAAAAGGAAACTGTTGTGAGAGAATCTCTTATCTTCTGAAGGAGTGAGCTCTGAACAAATGTCTGAGCGTCTATTCGGGTTCAGTTTGATTTAACAGCTCAAAGAATCATGATTTAATTAGACTCCGAGGACGCTGGCCACACTGGTGAAGAAGCAGAGAGAAACTATTAAATTAAAATGTCGGCTCTGTGTGTTTTCCAGACGACATTTCTCATTTGATGCTTCAGCAGCGACGGTGCAGGTGGAACATTTGTCGCGTCGACACAGAAACACTCACCGTTACAGTAAAGTGTCATTTTCTTTAGAGTGACAAGAGAGACGCAGTTAAAGTCTCATGTTCAGACACCAGCTCCTCTAGAACGTCTGCATTTAGATCATGACTCATCGAATTTCATCTGGGTTAGGTTCATGCATCAGAACAAAAATCTGATCAAGCAGTGTTTTATAAGTTTTGATGACCAGAATGACAGAGGAGGATAATGTAGATGTGTTGTTCAGTAGATTGCTTTGTTTTTTATTAAAGTTAAAGAGGTTTTTAGAACTTTAAAAAAGTTGGTTATTCTCCTACGTATGGACATAACTGGAAGAAGGATATTGTTTGGTTTGTGTGTGTGTGTGTGTGTGTGTGTGTGTGTGTGTGTGTGTGTGTGTGTGTGTGTGTGTGTGTACAAAATAACCCAACAACACATTCTTGGATTTACCTAAACTTGGAGGAAGTATAACTTTAGTGTGCAACTAACTTTTCTGGGCTGATTGTTCGAATTTTAAGGGGAAAGGTCAACAAAAATATGGACAGAAAAAACAATTCCTTGATATTTTTGAGACAGTCTAAAACTTATATAGATTATAAATGTTTTCCTTAAGATATGTCACAAGATAAATTACGTCATGAAGAAGTCAGAAAATGATATCGCACAAAGTTTAAAAACAAACTTTTTGAGGATTCTCTTCATCTGAAGACGAGCTAACACTCATATTTCGGCCAAAAGATAATGTATGATCATACTGGAAGAACTTAACCATAATGACATCATTTTTAATTCAGAAAATTGTATAATATGTTGTAGTAATGCATTAACTAATAGGAATAGAGACTGAGATTATTCTATAAAGGAATAGAGAATAAAGAACCTGCAGCATATTTCAATGAACCAATCATTCGACCTCATATTGTTTAAATTACATTATTACAATATTTAAAAAGTTGGTATGTATCCAATTGTTGTTAGAGAATATGAAAATAAACAAATTAAATGTACATTCATGCTCAATAGAGTTGTCCATGTTTCCTGGTGCAGATGAAGGTTCAGTGAAAAAGGAGTTTGTTTATAAATCAGTCAAACTCGGTTGAGAAGAATCCTGCATTTTATTCACTTTATTCTTTTTGCAGAAGAATCCAGAATGTTTTCAGAATTCATTTGTTTGTTAAGTTGAAGCTGCAGAGAAATTATTTATGATGGAACCAGAGGGAGTGTTGGATCTCAGTTCTCTGTGAGCAACACGCTGACAGCTCCTCTGGGGGGGAGACAGATTAGAGACCAGATTTAAATAGATGTGTTTCCAGAAGAAGCATAAATTGCGAGAGAGAATAACTTTGCAGAGATTCAAGGACGCGGGAGGAATCAAAACTTTTTTTGGTGAATTACATTTTTCAACAACCTGTGTGACATTTACCTTTACATTTACGTGGTTTAAACTGGGCTGGATGTATTTCTGAGGTGGTAAAGAAACTCTGAACACAGATATAAGAAACTATGAATCGTGGGTTTGATTTAAACTCGTCTTCTTACATCTTCCAATTAAAACTCACACCTTCCTCATCATCTTCCCCAAAAACTATTTTAAGATGATCTCATTTGTCCGTCTGTGATTTGTTTTAACAACATAAAATCAATTTTTTGTGTCTTTCCTTTGTGCAACAAACCAAACTGACAACAATCTTAAATATTGTAAAGTATAACCTGCCCTGAGGTCACTGAAGCAGCCATTCGTCTTTGTCCATAGAAAAATGAGGTCCTGATATCATAAATTAGAAAGTCTACAAAAAGTTAATGAACATTTTGACTGTGCTCAATAGGAGTTTATTGTTTGAGTGTGTGAGTGAATTGTGTTCTTGTTGTTCTCCAGATTCTGACGTGCTGAGCTTCGATGGCCACAGCAGCCTCCTCTACAAGCCGAGTCCCCGGCCGAGGCAGACCACCAGGCAGAGCATCTCTCTGAAGTTCAAAACCCTGAGGAACTCTGGGACGCTGCTGCGAGCGGCCGGTCGGGGGGGGCTCAGCCTCACGCTGGAGCTGGAGAAGGGGAAGCTTCTGCTCGTCCTGAGGAAAGGTACAAGTCTGGAAACACTTAGTTCTGGAGGAAACTCTCCAGCTGAAGCTCAGACTCCTGTTTCTGCAGACGGACTCTTGGAGATTCTGTCACCGAGCCAAACGTTTAGTGTATGTGTTAACGTGCATTTCATTATGTGGTCGAGTGCTGAGCAACATCCTTCAATAAGCTGTGAGGCTGTTTGACTGCTCTCAGAGTTTTATAGGGAAACAACGCTGACCACTAGTTTCTGCTCTCATGTCGGTGCATCTACTTCTATGAGGGTGATCTCAGATCAGAGTATCCCACACAGAGTCAGTGCTGCATGCAGAAGGTGTGAGGTTTTGAAATATGTCGGCTTGTAGGAGTCTTATTATGGGATTTTTAATCAAATGATCTTCTGAGCAGGTTCATATGTTGTAAATGTGAGAATTCTGAGCTCGAGGAAAACACATATGGTTAATTTCTGCAGCAAAATACTTCTATTGAGTAAAAAACAAAACAATAATCGCATTGTCAGCAGGTAATAAAGGACATTCACTACTAGTTTTTATATTTATTAAAGAACTTCATTAACTACAAAGTGTGTTCTACAAATTTAATCTTAAATTTAACTAAAAATAACGATTGATGCCTGCAAGACAATGAAAGAATCACATATTGGCCAACCTGGATTTCACTGGTAATGTGAAGAAAAGAACAAAATCAACTCCATCTGCCCATATTATTACATATAATTAATAAACAACAGTGTAGAATCGCATTAGCAGTTAATCACTCCAGTGCCTTGCTCTATGGCACTAAAGAGGTAAAACTGTTGTGCACCTGAAAACAAACGTACAACAAACAACCCACACTAACGACTGGTTTGTTTGTTGCATTGACCAGGTTCAGCAGAATCAAGCACCAAACAGGACTCATTCAAACCACTGGTCTGAATCCTCTGGTTTATTAAAACTTTATCGTCTCCACACAGTGTCGGTGCAAGTCTGGATTATTCCATGTGAAATGGATCCAGCTGGGATCAGTGTCCACGAGTCCTGTTCCTTCTGGAGGAGCTTTGGTTTTTAGGTGAAACTTAAAGAACGTGTTGTAAAGACAGACCACAAAGAGCTTAAAGGTTTTACCCTCAATAAGTCCAGATATAACGTATAGAGGGTAACAGGTGAAGTCCTGAGGTGTAGAGTTACCTGACTAACGTTCATGTTACTTTCTGTTTAAGCTCATTTCAGGATTAAAGACATAAAAAGGATCTTTGCACCGAGCAGGACTCAGTGAGCATGTGAACCCGTGATGAGGTCTCCTCTTCCTCGCATGCAGAGTGAAAGTGATCTCCTGAGTTCCTCCAGGAGCTGAACTCGTGACCTGAGGAGAAGGTCTCACGTTTATCCCACAGGGACCCGGGAGCTGCTGCCCGGTGAAGCTCAGAGCTCCATGTAGAAGCTGCTGAAATGGAGACGATTGATTTGTGGTCGTATTAAAAGTTCTCAGGCGAAAGGTTCGATTCCAGCAGGAGCCTTCAGCCTCGTCCCTGGACTGTGAGACAGAGCATCAGATTCTAGAAAACACTGGTTTTGGTCTTTTAGATTTTAGTGTTTTAGTTTTTCTCAATAGAAAAGGCAGAGTTTCCGAGTGGGAAACAGATTCTGTGAGGACGATGACTCACTCTGGATACAGTCGCTCGGCTCAGGCGTCACAGTGAACTCCGGGCTCCCTGCTGTGCTCAGTACTGCAGGATTGACTTACCCTGTTATTCTGCTCTATCCACAGTGATTTATAGGAAGGTCTCTGGGTGGTGCTCCGTCTGACAGCGTGGTAAATAAACAGCTTAGCCTTCATCCCTGAGGCGGCTCACTCGTGCCATGCAGAGCGAGCTGAGCTTAATGTTTACAGCCCTCAGTCGACTCACTGCAGCTGCACAGACCCGTGTGTTAACATGCGTCCTGTGTGCGACCGTGACCACTTGTGTGCAGTTTACATCTATCTACTGATTCCACGATAAAACACTAAACTGGAAGGAAACTTGGAGACGACATGCTTGCACTAATGCTGATCACCACATTGCATTTAGACTTATTGTGATCAGATACATGTAAACAAACATTTTCTGCATTCTAATATCTTCTAATTTCCTGTTAAGGAATTCCTCTGTCTGTCTCCTTAGTTGAACCAGCTCCAAAAGTGACTGGATTCTCTATCGGGCCGCTCCTCACCCTTCAATACAGGTTTAAAGAAAATCGTTTCAGTAGTTTTTGTGTAATCCAGCTGATAAACTGACAAATGAGTTCACTAGACATTTTAAAAGTCTCTCAGTAAAGTGAGCACTTGTTGTGAGCAGGGTCAAAGGTCACGCTCGTGTTGACTGACTCCGTGCGGCCGCTTCAATTATAGAAGACGAGCAGAAAGTAATGAAAACACTGAAACACTGCGGCAGTCTGTCATCTGATAGGAGCCGTCAACGTCTTCCAGCTAAATGAGATTCAGAGTCGCAGTGAGGAGCTGTAATGCAGACAGATGATGATTAGTGATATTGCCTCGGGGGGGGGGGGTGGAGCTCAAACTGTACGGAGCTGAAAGGGTTCTGGAACAAACTGAAGACGTGAAGAGCATTTACAGAACATCATCATCACTGTGGTAATGGATCTACTAAACCAGTTAATGTAATGGGAACAAACCTGCACCTTAAGAGGTTCAGCTTTCTGCATATCTGTAGAGTGAGAAGTAATCTCTACATTATCACAACCAACTGGTTTTTATAACTTTCCATTTAAAAGTTTTACCTGAGTCCTCAGGTAAAACAAGCAAAACTTCTGTTCACACTCAGAAACACTTTGAATGTTTCCCTACATTTACTGTTTATATAATAGAGATATTTATAGATATATATAAAGATGGACGACGCATATTAACTCCAGAAATCATGAGTATTCATGTCAGAATAGGATATTGCTGTGGCTACTGGTCATTGTGAAAAATAACAATCAGGGCAAGAAATATATGAGTAATAAATATAAAAAAAATGTTTGCATTTTTAAATGATAGTTTTAATCTGGAGTATCTGCAGATGAAGGCAGGATGGACTTTTAACTTTATCAGAACTTATTCATAACAAGAAGAAAACTAAAGATGTGGGAAAACAAGTGAGTTTCATTGTTTGTCTCAAAGTTGTGTGACCTTGCCGTGTTTTGTCATATTGATAAACAACCTGGGACCAAAGCACTGAATCCTGTTTCCTTCTAAACGTGTTTGGAACCTCAAGGTGATTTCTAGGAAGCAGAGTGAGGACGAAGCTTCGGTCGTATGACTGAACACAGTTTGTCTCTGTCTCTCTGTCGTCCATCATTGTGCTGATCAATGGTGATTGACCAGGCTGCTCTCCGTCCTCCTCTCTGTCTCTGGATCGTCCCTCTGTGATGCCAAGTGTCTGTCTGATGGATCCATGATGATAGATGAGTGATCCATCTCTTTCTCTCTCTCTCTCTCTCTCTCTCATTCTTTCTTTTCCCAAGCAGTCAGCGTTCTCTCCTTTTAAACTGATTCTGATTCATAATTAATGACTCAGGACATCTAGCTCCTTTTTTCGCCTCAACTCAAACCCTGAGCTCGACACTTACTGCTTTGGTCTCTGTCAGCGATGTTGATTTGGTTCTGAGATGTGATTCCCACTAGAAACCTAAAAAGTACTGAGGTCAGAAACTTAGAAAAAAAACAGTTGGTGCCAGTTCATGAAGAGAAAACGTGATCCTAACTTTGTCTCACCCAGACAATATCAGCACCGTCGATTGAGAATTTCAAAGTAAAAGCCCTTTGGAAATCACTGTTTTGAAAGGAGATTCTTATGTCACCAGAAAAATATGATGTTATTGATAAAGATAGCAGAGTTCAGTGAGTTATTGTGTCTCCTACTTGCTAACTAGGCTGGTAACTGTTATAACAAATAGGATTATCTACACAATTAGAGGTCTGGAGTTCTCTGGAGTCACGTTCCCTTCAGTTTCTCCTCATCCTGTCTTCTACCTGCCTCTCACCTCCTCCTCCTCCTCCTCCTCCTCCTCCTCCTCTTCTCTTCCAGGCAGCAGCTGGTCTGCAGCCGGTCAGCAGCTGGTGTCTCTGGGCAGCTTGTTGGACGATCAGCACTGGCACCAGGTCAGCGTGGAGCATCACAGCAATCACCTGAACTTCACCGTGGACAAGAGCACAGAGCGGCTGCAGGTTCCTCCAGGACTCACCCACTGGGACCATGACCAGGTGTGTGTGTGTGTGTGTGTGTGTGTCCGTGTGTGTGTGTGTGTGTGTGCACCTGTACTTCTATCTTTATGAAGGACAGTTTAACTATTGATAAGTGTACATGAGGTCCAGGGAAGTTGGAATACTTAAAACGAGCGTTGCATATTTCATAGTTCATTTGAAATATTAAAAAATAGTTCTGGCAACTATGATTCAATTGGAATGAATTAAACCTAGAAAGGCACTGAGACATCATCCCAGTTCCCCTTTAATGATTATAAAAATAACAATAAACTTTTACACTATTGCACTTTTCAGGCTTAAAGACAAAATAATCAATAAACAAAAAAAAGTTAAAGTTCAAATCCAGAAACCAATGAAACCCACCATTTTGGAACATGACAGCATATTTAACCACAAAACAATTACTTTGGGTATAAATAGATGAATTGATTTCTATAAGTGACTCAAACCAAAGTGTGGTTGAATAATATTTCCTTCTTATTCCACCATGTTATAGAAATTTGTCTCATATCTCTTCCTGTGTGTTTGTGTCTCTCCCGTCCAGATGAGCGTCGGCACCGACCTCGACTCTCACCCGTCCTCATCCGGGTCGGACCGGAAGTTCTGCGGCTGTTTGGAAAACCTCATCTACAACGACGTGAACCTGGTGGAGCTCGCTCAGCAGAGGGACCAGCGGGTCGCTGTGAAGGTAAACTGCTTGTATGGGTTGTGTGTGTGTGTGTGTGTCTGTGTTGTGTCAAGCTGATGCACAACACCTCTGCGTCTCCCCTCTTCAGCCTGCGTCACTTTAACGACCCCACAAAGAGCTTTTAGATCTGATCTTGTGTCTGCTCACTCCGGTGGAAATAGAACCTCAACCAAACCATGAGCCCTGGCAGAGACGGCCAACTGCTCCCAGTCCTTTAATTGCCACCTTATTCTCTCTCTCTCTCTTTCTCTCTTCCTCTCTTCCTCCGTCTCTCCCTCGTCACCCCCCCCCCCCCCCCCCCCCCCCTCCCTGACCCCAGAAAGCTGCTGGGTGACCTTGGGGCCTTCATTTCGACTGTTGCTGCTCATTCTAAACTCGGCTATTATCATTATGGTAATTCTCTCATGCTCTTTAAGGAGACTCGCCGATCGGATCTCCGAGCGTGAGCCGGCTGCCACGCTCCCGCCGGAAAATTAATTTAAATTCGTGCTTTATCGTGTTTTCTCTCTCTCTCTCCTTTCTTATCTCCCCCTTCCTCCTTCTCCTCCTCCTCCTCTTCCTCTCAGGGCAACGTGACCTTTTCCTGTGCTGAACCCGTCTTCGTGGCCGTGACGTTCACCGGCCCCCGGAGCTTCCTCTGGTTCCCGAGGGCGGCTGCACCGTCATCCCCCTCGATGTCGGTGGGGCTTCAGTTTCGGACGTGGAACAAGGCCGGGCTGCTGCTGACCTTTGACCTCCCAAACCACGGGGGTGCAGTGTGGCTGTACCTGAGCCAAGCCGTGCTCCACCTCCAGACCCACAAGCCTGGCAGGGCGCCGCTGGAGCTCCACGCAGGTCGGTCCGACCTCTGACCTCCAGCTGAAAGGGCAACTGTCTTTAATGCTTGTTTCTTATTTAATTCAATTCTGTCTGAAGTTTCTTGCGTCTCTGCTGTTTCTGTCACTTTCACCCCAGGTCACTTTAAACTCTAAATATAATCCTGGAGTCTCGATTGTTTTTATACTGTTTATCATAAATTACTATAATTCACTGCATGTTTTATCCCATGAGTTTGTTTGCATGTGACTAATAAGAATCCTTGAATTCACCCACACCGACTGTCTCCAGCTTTTATAAAGATCTCATCCTTTAGATGAAGTAACTGACTTGTGCTCGAAGAAGGAATATCTTGGGTCTTTTTATGATTCTGTGTTTTGTGTGGATAGATACAGACGAGCGATGTTGAGCAACTGACCCAGAGTCAGATGATTGAATTCAGCCCCAGATGGTGAAAGGTGTGTTTGTCTGTTGCGTCTCCAGGTTCAGGTCTGAATGACGGTCAGTGGCACTCTGTGGTCCTGACCTCCAGACGAGGACATCTGTCCCTCACGGTGGACGGAGACGAAGGAGCCGCTGCTCAGGCCAGTCCCTCGTTTGTCGTCACCACAGATCAACTCTTCTTCGGGGGTGAGAAGAGAGATGGAGAAATGAACACACGCAGAGTTGGAGAGTTTTAAACTTGAACCTCGTGTCATCGTTTCCTTTTGCGTTGTGTCTTTTTGCTCTCGTGTGCAGGTTGTCCCCCTGGAGGCAGCAGCCAGGACTGCATGAACCCCTTCAGAGTTTTCCAGGGATGCATGCGTCGGCTGATCGTGGACGACCAACATCTGGATCTGATCAAGGTGCAGCAGAGGCTGCTGGGAAACTACAGTCACCTGCAGGTCGACATGTGTGGCATCATCGACAGGTCGGACCTCAAATCACCATTTCTTTATTTCTACAGAATCTGATTTTGGCAGAAACAAATCCGAAACCAGTGCATTTAAGAAACTTTTCTTTTGTATTCTAACAGCTGGAGGCTACTGACCTAATATGGAAGTAATGATTGATTTTATTTAGCTAAGGTAGCTAATTTAGCTCTGGTAAAATGCTTTGAAAGACAATTACATTCAGAGAAAAAATGACATAGAACTTCTTTTATTATTCAGTTTGACAGTCATATCGAAAGAATAATAATTTAATCTAGATATACACAATATTTCTTTCTTTGGGGCTGTCTTTGTTGAATTTATTGTGTCGTTTAAATGTGAATATCCAAGGTTTGAGTAATTCCTGACATTGTGGTTAACTCTGGCAAACGCTGCTCTATTGGATATTACTTCTTCCTCGCCGCTCTAGAAAGTGATTTCTGAGAGAACTAATATACTTTATAGATATGGAATCGCCTCGGTACATAGATTCATGTCCTCGGCCAGTCCCACACCTGCCAGTAACATATTCTATTGGTGCAACCAACCAATTTATCCAGGAAACGTTTGGTGCAGATTATTCGATGTGCTTAATGATTTGTTGGAGAGCATTGACAGAGAAGAGGAAGCCATGTTGTTCAAATGTTTAATTTCATTGTCACTTGTTCGTTGTAAATCCTGTTAATCTGCCCTGGAGGCTCCGTGACTGGTTTCCTGTGAAATTGGGTTACATATGGATTATTAGACAGCAGAGGATTGGACACAGAGGGAATTCAGTTCCCCTCAAATATTCTTTCTCACCAGGAAGACACTCCTGGTATTATTAGTGTTATTATTTTTCATCATTTAGCATCTCAGCTGTAATGTGCTTTAGTTTTCTTTGTTTCTTGGAAAAATGTGATTTACTTGTGTGAACCTGTGATTCTTGTATGGACGGTTAGAGAGAGGATTCACTATCCAGGAGCCACACACACACAGACACACACACAGACACACACACACACTAACACAAACATACATTTAGCGTTATTGTTCAGCAGGGACCAGAGTGAAATGAGTGCAGAGAAAACGTAATTTCTATCTTCTGCTGATTGCTGCCAAGTCGTGGTTCTGCCTCCAGTGTTTCCTCTGCTCGGCTCCGACTGCTGCTTCGACTCAGTTTGTGAGTTCAGAGAAATTATAGTGTGTTGTTTCAAAGTTAGCGCCGGTGGACAGAGTGATATTTGGCATGTTGGCAGAAAAATAGCTCAAATTTGGACCGGTTTGCTTTCTGCTTCTGCTTCGAATAATTGTTGCCAGATGATCATCTTCATCATCATCCTCATCCTCATCACTTCCATCTTTGCTTTGTGTTTATTTGCTCCAGTTCAACAGAGCAGAAGTCTCCCAGTTTGGCCCTGAATGCTCCCATTACCAACCACGATCACTACTCTGGTTCCAAATCCACAAAATGCTGGCGTTCATATTGAGGATATTTTTGTTTCAGTTCTCCTCAGTGGGAGGAAGTTAAAAGTTCATCTATATATCAAGTCCCTGGTGGATACATACATGCATGAGCATAAAACTCTTCTGACCCTCCACAGATATCGCTCCCTCGAAAAATACATTTCCACCATTGCACGGAATCAATATTCCAGACATTTCCTCAAACATCATAAAGGACCCGTGATGAGTCTCTGACACATCGTTCTCACAACGTGACCTTCGACCTTTGTTCCAAGTGATTAGAGCCCGTTGCTAAATGGTAAACATATAATCCACCAAGCGAGTTTTCTTTCAGTGAAGTTTCGAGTTAGAAAATTGGATTTTCACTTTTCCAGCCTCTCACCTCCAACCTCCTGTAAACAGAAATATGTGCTGCATGTCCGTTCATATGAATTCATCCATGAACCCATTGCCCTTTAGCTGGAAATTAATATTTCCCAGTAAACAGGGCAACAATGGACCATCAGAGTTTACATTGAATATATATTACAGCAGTGGAGTTAATAGAGAAGCTGCAGCTGCCTCCATTTCTTACTTATTTTCAAAAAACAAAGAGAATGCAAAAAAAAGAAATTGGTGATAAAAACCAAAGTTTCCCGTCTGACAGGTCTGCTGAGTCAGGCCTTTTCCTGCAGTGAATTCCCCCCCGACTACAGGATTAAACATACAAGCTGCACTGCTCTCTCTCTTTCTCTCTTTCTCTCTCTCTCTGTTTCTCTCTCTCTCTCTTTCCGTCTCTGCACATATCGCTGACCTCGTTTAGCCTCACTGATGTGGTTACCGACTCCCTTTCTCACCCTCAGTTCCCCTTCCTGTATTTCTTTCTCCCTCGATGGTATATCCATCATTTTGTTATCCCTTCCTCCTCCTCCTCCTCCTCCTCCTCCTCCTCCTCTCTTTCTTGTGTTGCCTGCCCCTCCAGCTCCATTATGACACAAGGCTGAAGGAAAAGAAATACGAGGTAACGGGAGCAGAGTTTTCTCAAACGAGGAAGTTTCTGTTATTTTAATTATACCTCTTTACTTACTAACTATTTAATGTTAAGTCTGTAACTTGCACTCTCTGGTTTGGATTTTCTCTTTTCCCTAACCTCTGTGAGAATGTTCTCAGCATCTCGATCTCTGGCTCCTTACGTCCACTTCGCCCACGGCTCTTCTGAAAACACACATTTTAGCAGCTGTGTCTCAGGGGGTAGAGCGGGTCATACACCGACCAGAAGTCCAGCCGTTCGATCCCCGGCTCCATGTAGACTGAGTCTGTTCTGGTTGGCGGAGGCAGACATTCAGAAAAGACAGTAATTCTAGACTTTCCCTCGGGTTTGTCAAAGTGTGAGTTTCCACTCCAGCAGATTATTGAAGCTTGTCCTGTCTTTTCTGTCTCCCTCTCTCAGGTGTTCCCCGAATCACTGTGAGCACGGTGGCTCCTGCACTCAGTCCTGGAGCACCTTCCACTGCAACTGCTCCGGGACCAGCTACAGTGGAGCGACCTGTCACAGCTGTAAGAGCAGATCTTCTTCTTCACAGATCAGAGGCACAGTCTGGATTCTGTGCATGTGTGTGTAGGTGGTTCCTCTAATGAGGCTTTAGTGTCAGGTTCCTGTGGACGCTGGAGGAGCTGAGGGTCAAAGAGAGAGGGATTTAGAGGATGAGCTGCAGAAAGAGAGGAAGAGGAGAAGGTGAAGATGTTGTTAAAGTGATTTCATGAGGTATATCGTTTTGTACTGGAAATGTAAATATATTTTTATAAAGTGCTCTTCCTGCACTCTTCAGCCCAAACGATCATTATAACATTTAGTAAAGTAACAATTTAAATGTGCACAGAACACATTTAAATTAAAGTTTTCTTTCCTGTTTCTAAATGATTTGTGCATTGTTCTGTATTCATGTTGTGTGATAACGTGAAGAGGACGGTCAGTGTTGATTTGTTGTAGTCCGACTTCAATTCCTCAGGAAACAGCAGCACTTTGCAGAGATGCTTAACATGCAAAGTGCTGCTGGGGACAACATCACAAACACAGACACAAAACTAGAGTCGAGCTGAGGCTTGAAGACTTGGGTGAGGGAAATTGGTGAAATCATCAAACATATCAAAGAATAGATCTGTCCGTGTTCCATCAAGTTTCATGGAAATCTGCTTTTTGTGTAATTCTCCAGACAAACAAACTAACACACTTTGGAACAGTGGTGAAAAAAACAACCTCCTCATCTTGTGATTCCTCCTTTACTCATCAGAAGTCCTGGTTTTGATTAGAATGATTCAAACGACTGGTCCCTGAGATCTCTCCATCTCTCCAGGAGAGAGAGAGAGAGAGAGAGAGAGAGTCTGATGCTGTGTGTCTGTGTCTCCTCAGCGATTCACGAGCCGTCCTGTGAAGCGTACAAACACAAAGGCAACACGTCCGGGTTCTATTACATCGATGTGGACGGCAGCGGCCCCATCGGACCTCAGCTCATATACTGCAACGTGACAGGTGGCAGACACACACATCAACACACACTGGTGTCCAGCTTCTCCTCCTCCTCTCTCTCTCTCTCTCTCTCTCTCTCTCTTTATCAGTGAGACACACACATCAACACACACTGGTGTCCAGCTTCTCCTCCTCTCTCTCTGTCTCTCTCTCTCTCTCTTTATCAGTGAGACACACACAGAAAATGAAACTTGCATTGTGTTGTTCTGTCTCCACCAGAGGACGTGACGTGGACGGTGATTCAGCACAACAACACCGAGCTGACCCGGGTTCGCCCGTCGGGGGGGAAGACTCGTCACTCGGCTCGCTTTGAGTACGAGTCCAAAGACGAGCAGCTGGCCGCCGTCGTGGGCCAATCAGAGCACTGCGAGCAGGAGCTGACCTATCACTGCAGGAGGTCACGTCTTCTCCACGCACCAGGTCAGGAGCAGGGGGCATGTGACACCACGTAGAAGATCCTGATGTTTACTACTGCACCAAATTACACACACTCAGATATTAGTGACCGAGGATGTTGTTTCAGATTGTTCAGCCCTGTGAGGCAGATTGTGATTTATGAATCTGTGTGTGTGTGTGTGTGTGTTCCAGACGGCTCCCCTCTCAGCTGGTGGGTGGGGGGTCCAGGTGAAGGTCAGAGACAGACCCACTGGGCCGGAGCCCCCCCGGGCAGCCAGCGCTGCTCCTGCAGCCTGCGACAGACCTGTGTGGATCCCAGTCACCAGTGCAACTGTGACGCTGACCACACCGACTGGTACGGCTCAGTTATTAATGTCAACGTAGACTACGTGATTTGGAAATATGATGAAATGACACATTGGCCCTGCCTGGTTTAATTCATAAGGTCGTAGACGAGTAAACGATCTTAACGGGCAGATCCAGTTTACTAATGATCCTGTTTACGAGACGCACTTTAATCTGTAAACAATATTTAATTCGGTTTTAATAATGCATCCTCTGTGTTTACTTTCATTTGTGTTGATGAATTTTCCCTTTTTGCTCCTTTGTCACCAACGATAACGATGATCAGACTATTTATTATTCTCTCTCTCTCTCTCTCTCGTCTCTCTCTCTCTCTCTTGTCCTTCTCGTCCTTCTCGTTCTAAAGATAACACTTCATATTTCTTCTTCCTGTAATCTGATGTTTCTCCTCCTGATGGTTCTGTTTACTCCTCCTTCGACCTTCCTCTTCCTTCCAGGGCGAATGACTCGGGCCTGTTGACCCACAAGGAGAACCTGCCGGTCAGATCCCTGGTTCTGGGCGATGTGCACCGGCCCGGCTCGGAAGGCGCCTACAGGGTGGGACCACTGCGATGCCATGGAGACAGTAAGTCCAGTCCAGAGCCATCATTGTCTTAAAGATGGAGGACATGACAACCGCCCCCTGGTGGCTGGCTGTAGTACAGGTTAAATACCTGCCTCCTCCATGTTAGTAGAAGGGACAGGGACCACACTAAAAAAGTAAAAGTAGATACTAATAGATTTCATTTTAGGTAGACACACTGATGCATGTTCAAATGTAAATTTTGAAGTGATTCTGTGGTTTTTTTTAATGTTGATTGACAGCTGCTAACGTAAATCACTGCCCCGATAGCTACTGTGCAGCCTCTGGCTCCAAATGACATAATCGGCACAATAGGGGATATTTGTGTTCGGATATCTTGGCTTAATCTCGTCCATGTTTATGTGCAGTCAATGGTCATGTCTCAGTTCCTCTTCTAAACTCGTAATAAATATATTTAATTTGTTTTTTCAGAAAATGTGTGGAACGCTGCGTTCTTCGAGAAGGAGACCTCGTATCTCCACTTTCCCACGTTCCACGGGGAGCTGAGCGCCGACATCTCCTTCCTGTTTAAGACCACTTCATCCTCCGGCGTCTTCCTGGAGAACCTGGGCATCAAGGACTTCATCCGGATCGAGCTCAGCTGTAAGTGGAAAGCTCTCAGGTTGAGACGTCTGATCTGGACGGCTCTTCGATGTGGAGCCCGACCTGAGCAGGAGGGATCATGGTGGTGGCTGCAGCTTCATCTGGAGAGAACTCAGCTGGGGGGGGGGGGGGATGCTCCTGCCTCCAACTCCGCCTCAGATCCTTTAAACCCCAGAAAAGAAATATACCTTTCCAGCAACTCCACCGTTTAATTTTCCTCCTCTGGGAAATCACGTTTCCTTTACAACCACCACAGTCCTCTGCTGTTGAGATATCATCGTACGTCACAGTTCATCACCGTTCACATGGCTTGAGCTGCTGTAGCTCTCCACAGGAAGGAGTTGTATCATTTTATGTGACTTGCTAAAGCTAATGTAGCGTGACTGTGTAGCTGAACTTCATAGAATCAGACGTCTTCATGACGGACAATATATTTTCTGACAAGACACAAAGGTTTAAAATCAGGGTTTAAACTCCAGGCAGCCATCTGCTCTCTACCCTTCAACTGATGACAGTATATGTAATGTTTGCTAGTGATTGATTGTGTTGAGTTAATGTTGATTTCTACTAAATGACTTAAAGAAGTTATTTATCTTTGCTGGTTGTCAAATCTGCAGCTGTCCAGTCGTCGTTGTAACTCGCTGTCACGACAAACGCTCTCTGGTGTGTCGTCCTTCTGAGCCGCTTGGTGTTTGTTTTCTTTGCTCTAATGATTAATTACTTGAGTCTGAATATATATATATATTGTTTTCTCATCAGTGTCGAGTGGCTCCTCACTTTAATTGTCTCCTGGACCTGGAGCTGTCTTGAGGGAACAAGAGTCCTCGGTGAAAACAGATAGAAACACAAAGAGTCGTTTACAGTCGAGCAGCAAATGAGAAATCAAACCAGGTGCAGGACGATCACACGGCACTTTGCAGGTAGAAGGATATCATCAGGGGATTTTAATGGTCCTGTCTTTTCTGGATTGGTAAATGAATACTGCAGGTTTGGTTTTAAACGATGATGAGAACAACAGCTGCAACAACTGGATCATGTGCTTTCAGAAATTCAACAGGAGCTTGTTTGGACTGTATTTATAACTTTTGGGTATAATTTTAGTTTCATCCATGTCCCATCTGCTAACATGGAGGAGGCAGGGTTTGTGACCTGCGCTGCATACTTTGGCTTCACTGTCGTCCATCTTTATATTCAGTCTATGGGGGGAACACGGCTGCAGAGAGAAATGATGAGTTGATAATATGATGTTGATGTTGACGACCTGTTCCCTCCTCCCTGCTGCAGCCTCCACCGAGGTCCTCTTCTCCTTCGACGTGGGGAACGGTCCCCTGGAGGTCGGCGTGAAGGCCGCCTCCCCCCTCGATGACGACAGGTGGCATCGCGTCCGAGCCGAGCGCAACGTCAAGGAGGCGACGCTTCAGCTCGACGAGCTCCCCGCTGCCGCTCGGGAGGCTCCAGCTGACGGACACATTCACCTGCAGCTGAACAGCCAGCTCTTCATAGGTGTGTGTGTCTGTGTGTGTATCTGTGTGTGTCTGTGTGTATGTGTGTGTGTGTGTGTGTGTGTGTGTCTGTGTGTGTGTGCAACTCAAAACTGCCCTTTACAACATCATTATAGAAAGAATAACCTACAATATTCAGACAAGGTATTTGTCCAACTAGTTATTACTTTTCTTCACATTTCCAAATTCCAGAACAACTTGTCACAATATTCAAACTCAATCAATCAGTCGAGAGCAGTTCTCATTACCCGGGTGAGTTTGAAACTCTGAGTTGGAGGTTGTAACGAGAGAAGTCACAAAAAAATTATCTCAGGAGACTAAATTCTGCCAGGGACGAGGGAGAATAAGTGTCCCAGTCAGGACGGGCAGGACAAGCAACATGTCAGAGAGAGGGACAGTCCGTCCACTTCCCAGATGTGGACCATCAGCCTGGTGCTCGGCCGCCAGGCAGACGGCTCAGAAAAGGCTCCTTAACTTTCTCACCTGCCAGTTTGTGTTTCACTGCATTTCATCACTTGGTAATCTGAATAATTCAGCAGGAGGCTGGTGACAGAGGTTGTGTCTGGAAGTTGTTGAGCAAATATTAAAATCAGATACCGTCTGTGTCTCTGTGCAGTTCCATTACAGATGTGATGTGGAGTGAAAAGAGTCTTCAAACATGCTGAAGTTGCATAAGCAGCCACAGAGAACGTCATGTATTTTGGATAAAGTAATGGAGCTCAGAAAGAGATATAAAACAGAGTTGATGGTCGTATATATAACTGTGAAGGATACACAACGTAATGAAAATGTCAAGGTTGGTTCTCATACCGTCCAGAAAATGAATAGAAGCTCTGGTGGAGATAATATAGAAGCTGCCACCTGCAGTGTTCCCTCAACGATCTGTAGGTAAAAGATAGAAAAGTATGTGTCCTGCAGAAGTGACTGGAATGAAATTAGCTCCATAAATGATCAGTCAACTAATCAATCAGATTGAAAATTCATCTACAAGAATCGTGTTAATAGAATCATTGCTTCAAGTCGTTTATCAACAGAAACATCCCAAAGCTCTAACTTCTCAAATCAGCTCAGAATCGATCCTCTCAGACCAAAGTGTGGAGTGAGGCTGTTTCCTGTGTGTCCTCAGGGGGCACAGCCTCCAGGCAGAAGGGCTTCCGGGGATGTATCCGCGCTCTGCAGCTGAACGGCGTCACCCTGGACCTGGAGGAGAGAGCCAGGATCACCCCCGGGGTTCAGGCGGGGTGTCCGGGCCACTGCAGCAGCTACGGCTCCCTGTGCCAGAACCAGGGCCGCTGCGTGGAGAGAACCAGGAGCTTCTCCTGCAGCTGTGGCCCGTCGGCCTTCACCGGAGCGTTCTGCGACCGAGGTACGAGTCTGAAGGGATCTGAAAATAAACCAGTGTGGAGGGGGGGCAGAAACAATCAGCAGCCCTGTCGCTGCCCAGCTGCTCGACACACCTCTGTGCACTCAACACATCAGAACCTCATTCTACACAGCTGCTAATCGTCCTGATCGGGGGGGAATTGTGATATAAGACGTTTATCTCGAAGTCAATTATAAAGTTTGTGATTGGCTGATTTGAAGTGTTTGTGTTTAACCATCAATCATCGACTTTCTACTTTATACCAGAGTTACAAAGTACTTGTGTTGTTCTTTACTGCAGGAAAACACTGAAGTTAAAATCCATATAACAGCAGAGGTTTGCTTTTTAAAACCATGTGATCAGACTTATGTGGAAACCTTTGCTCCATTAAAGTCCCCCTATTGTAAAATCTAGTTTTTAAACATTTATATATGATAAGAAACATATATATCCCTCCCCCTTGCAGAGGTCTCAGCCAGCTTCAAGGCGAGGACCTCCATCAGCTACCCGTTGGAGGAGCAGGCGGCGACCGGGCCGAGCAGGAGCAGCGGCGTGGCCTCCTCCATCTCCTCGGACGTGACCCTGAGAGCGGAGAACATCTCCCTGAGCTTCAGGACCAATCAGAGCCCCTCGCTGCTGCTCTACGTCGGCTCCTCCCACAGAGAGTACCTGGCTCTGCTGCTCGACGAGCACGGTGAGCGCTCTGCTCCTCTCACCTCTATCCTGATATTAATAATCATATATGATAATCTGTCCAGTGCTCAGTATTATGACAGCTGCATGTTCTTAACCAGTGCAAATTCAAAAGATAAACATAATCACAATCTATGAATTGCGATTATACTGTTTCCTCGTTTAATTAAGTTTAACAAATATACAGTTTGACTTCAAGGAGTTTTATTGGCGTGGGGAGTTTTTAAGGTTATGGTTCACATAAATATGAATTCATCTGAGAGCTGGAGGACTGTTGGGATCGTATCGGCTGTAAACAAATTCTCCTCCATTCAAATCCTGTTCTAGAAACTATAAAGACTTCAGTTAGAAAACAGAGACGTGTTTCATGTTCACTGACTCCCAGTGGGAATCTGTCAGCTCTGTGTCACTCTGCTCTGTCTCTCCTCCTATTGCAAATGCTAAGTGGTAAAAAAAAAGAATTAGCACGGATGAAAAACGATGAATTATGCAAACAAAACAAACGAATCTCCTCCATAATGTTCAGATTACTCTGTGGCCTCCTGAAGAACACAAGCATTCACGGCTATTACTCAAGATCGGCTCGTTTGAATTAGTCATCAGAAACTCTCTCACCCGTGGAAATCGAATGAATTAACTGGATTCTCTGCAGAGTTATTGGCAGCATTTGGCCCTAATTTCCTAAATATTGAATTCTTTTCAGTTTATTATTCAGCCGCTGTTGCCCTGGAACATCCACACTTCGCCTAATACATATTAAAACTTACTAATATACATTTCTATTAACATAGATGATCGGTGCAAGGACAAATTTAGCAAATAAAGACAATTTGGTGTAAAAAGGTTTATTTTAAAAGTTAAAATTGTGGATAATTGCAGCATTTAATCAGTGAACAAACACAAATGTTTGTTTAATTTGTTAGTCAGAAAGCCAGTGTGATGTTGTGTTGATTGTTGTGTGTTCAGAGAAGCTGGAGGTGCGATACAGACTCGACAGCAGCAGAGACGCAGAAATCCTGAGGAGCAAATCGAGGAGCCTCGCCGACGGGCGTCTCCACACGGTTTCTATCAGCCGACGGGCAGAGGCTGTTTCTGTGCAGGTATCGAACACACGTACACACGAGAGGCTGCTCTGCTCAGATGAGTCAGCCTCACGTTCTCAGCAGCTTCTGTCAACTCCAGCAACCGGAGGGAGAAGAACGAGGAGACAGCAGGGCCGAGCTGCAGGAAACATTCAGACGTGATGAAGCTTGAGATGCAAACTTTCCACATGCTCCTTCCCCGGCTGGGCTCAGCTGAGTTAGAGTATAACCTCGAGGAACCTGATTCACAGAGGATCTTCATTTAAGCTCAAGTTGTACGCTGATGATACACAACTGTTCTCAGCAGCTCATTCAAGACCTCTTCACATCTAATACCAGGGAGCAGGACACTGTCATATCCAGATAATTATCATCTGGGGTCCACTCACCAGACCATGAGCTTCTATCCATCTTTGTTTATGTTTACTTTAGGTTAAGAAACATTTAAAACACTACAGAATGTTTTACCTCTTAAAACATGTGGTTATTTTCTCCCTATCTGTGATAACTGGGTTATTTCTCCTTCAGATTGACCAGGACACCGAAGAGGACTTCAATCTGACGTCTGACGTGGAATTCAACGGCATCAGATTGCTGACTCTTGGCAAAGTGCACCGTAAGTGAGAGGGTATCGAACGCCCGGGACTTTACAAGCTGCAGTGGGATCTGAACCCATCTAGATTTTCATTCATCAAATCACGACACATTTGTTTTGACGGAAACAACAGGATGAGATTATGTGACACAGCTTTTCACTGGTGCCATGTTTTCAGGGATCTGTGTGACCTTGAAACTATATTTCACAAATACAGATTCAAATCTTCTATTTAACAACAAACACTGGATTTCTTACCGAAAGTGTTTTACTGGACGTTCCTGGCAAATGACCACAACGTGTCTTGATATCCCGGTCTATGCAACACCTGCACCACTTGTATTAACAACTTTCCAAACTTACCAGATCATGTACTCCTCCATATAAAGGTCATAACAACTCTAGGGCTGCTGAGGTTATGTTTGCTCCGGTGACATTGAGTATATTTGTTGTATATAGCTACAGAACAAATAAACATACTTCCATGAGTTTGAATTCTAACGTTTGGCCAGATATGGTAAATATATACCTCAGGTTGCTCTGATACAGAATTTTAAGACTGAAGGATTAAAACAATGTACATACTCATTATTTACTTTATAAAACCTGGATATTGCTTTCATAACATGTGAGACGGTTCTATTGAACTACCTGTGCTCCTGTTTCCTGACCTCCTGGTGCTCGGTGACACAGATCTGATGTGTAGCGGAGTCATGACAGCAGCGTGACTCACTTTGTCATGACCTAGTTGTGTTCTTTATGGATTGTGCCCTCGGAGACAGACTAAGAAAAAGGTTGTTAATGAGACGAGAGGCGCTGGGACTTCCTGACCCGGGTGTAGCACGGCTACTGCAAAACGTCCAGTCTGTCCTCATCGGCATGTCTTGATTGAATCAATGATACGAGGCTTTAATAGGTCAAATTAGACAAGTAGAAAATGTTTCATGAATATAACGTCCAGGGAAACTGTTTCTCTGCAGAGCCCGGGGAGATGGACCCGGAGCTGGCCCGGCTCGGCTCGCTGGGTTTCACTGGCTGCCTCTCCGCCGTCCTCTTCAACTCCATCAGCCCTCTGAAGGCCGCCCTGCTCCACCCGGACACCAGCCCCGTCACCGTCACCGGCCCGCTGGTCCCGTCCCTCTGCGGCTCCACTTCAACCAATCCCCACGCGGCAGAAACCATACATCACCGATCAGGTCAGAGGGACAATGAGCTCTTCCTGCTTTAGCCAACAACACGAGAAGGAAAGTGATGTACATGGCACAAAACCAAGAAGTTGTTGAAAGCTCAACATTCACGGTTCTGTTCGACCTTCTCCGCAACTTTCACACAAAAGTTTGTCTCATCATAATTCTTCCTCTCTTGGGAAGAGTTCTCCCAGAGGCTCGGTTTAAGAACTGTGTTGTGTGAAGCTTCATCATCAGTCAAGTGAAGAGGATTTAAATTTCACTTCAACTTTAAAACCAGTAAGAAAGATATTTGTCTTCACA
Source organism: Pleuronectes platessa (assembly GCF_947347685.1). NCBI lineage: Eukaryota > Metazoa > Chordata > Actinopteri > Pleuronectiformes > Pleuronectidae > Pleuronectes > Pleuronectes platessa. Next base: position 25,057,147 of record NC_070637.1, read on the forward strand.
GTTAAAGGTTCAGGACGTCTCCGACTCTCAGGATCTGCTCTGCAATGTCAGAACCTTCAGGAAGGTTTCTAGTTTTTGTCTTGCGTCGGGTTTTACAATGTCAAACGTGTTTCTCATAGAAAACTCTCGGCTGTTAAATGGATCATAATGGGAGTCCTAACTGGTTTTCTGAATGCCGCAGTTTTCTTAAAATCAAAAGATTGATTGAAAACACTGATGAATTTCCTCAAGCAAGTTTCCAGACATTCATTTTCACAATAAATGACTGACAGAAAAACATGGAAAACAAAAGCTCCAGGACCAGAAAGGCCAGTTGGTCGCAGCCTGAGTCCCAGTTGGTTGTGGTTTGGATCTGGTTTGTAGGGAGATGGGAACGTCAGTGTGTTGAAGGCATCAGAGTGGGATGCCAGGATGGAGCTGGCAGAGCAGACTGGGAACCATCAATCTGAACAGGCAGCAGCAGACAGGGACGTGGACCTGGCAGCTTGTGGACCTGAGGTTCCAGAGCCGGGGGTTTTCTGCTGCATTGGCTCGGAGCAATGATTCAGATGATCAGCTGCAGGTGCTCAGGCTGAAGAGCAGAACCAGAACATTCACACACATCATGCAAACAGAGACTGGAGCCAAACATGAAACACGAGGAAGTCGGGGAACAACAGGAAAACAAGAGATTTCTCTCTCAGCACTGCTTTAATCTTAAGTTTTATGTTGATGCAGCAGAAAGAATATAAAGACTTTCAGAGCAGTTCACAGGATTGTGTCCTCTTGTCTTTCCTTTCTCACCTTGTCTTCTGTCTGTCTCTCTCTGTGCTGCAGGTCAGTCTGGACCCGTGGAGACAGGTCAGCCTCTGGTCAACGCCATGAGGACTGACTCAGCTTTAATTGGAGGTAACTATCATCAGTCACGTAGAGAAAGCAGTGAGGACGTTTCAGTTTATGTTTCTTTTCTTTCCCTCTCTAAATCTGAGAGCAGAAGAACTTCTCACACTGAAGAAACGTCTAAACACTGAACCGCTCGCTGTGTAAATGAAAAGCCTCAAAAGCCCCCGAGCCGTCCCTCACGCAGCAGGCCCGCGTCCGAGTACACAAAAGCAAACAACTAACTAATTGGAATAAAAATGACGTTATTCTCCAGGCACAAAGAGCGTCCATTTGTGTTATTAGCTACCGTCGGTGCAGAGAGCCTGTAATAGCTGGAGCCGCCCTGGGAGCCTGAAGGAACAGAGCGCAGCACTAATGATGGAGCAGAAGCAATTTGTTTTCCGGATCCTGTTTGGCCACTTCCCAGTTGTTGTTTGGAGCAGGTGTTTTGATTTCACAGAACTCAGTCTCCTATCGGCTTCTCAGGGTTCTGATTTACACCGTTTGAAAAGAAAGATTTCACAAAGTCCCACAGTGATGTCATCTTCTTCAGTGGGAACAATAACAGACACACAGAGTTTTCACCTCTGTCCGTTTATCAGTGGGTTGGTTTGTTTGTTTGTTTGATGGAAAGACATCAGGGAAGAACCCGCTCTATTGTGTTTGTTTGATCCAGTCTCGACTTCATGAGACGTGTGTTTAAACTCATTTAAAACATTTTGTGCACACGCAGTTCAAATGCCACACACACACACACACACACACACACACACACACACTTTTCACAGATTATAACACACTTGATCCACAGTTCAGCTTCAGCTGTTTTGAGGTCAAAAGGAAGTTGTGTTGTGTTGCTTCAGGCTCGAATGTGTTGGTAGTTGACTTAGAGTTTACTTTGGAGTTGAGGAGAGATTTCTTTCTGCTGGTTGGGCTTTAAAAGTCCATCATGGTTTTGATTCTCTTGCTTCTTAACGAACATTTATCTTAGTTGAGAGTAAGAAGGTTGAATGTTCTCTTAACTGAGCTGCTGTAATGTCTCCCCTCTCTTCTGTGCAGGTGTGATAGCGGTGGTGATCTTTGTGGCGGTGGCTGCGTTAGCCGTGACGGCCAGACTCCTCTACGGGAGGCCGGGGGCGTGTCAGAGCCAGGACATCAAAACAGTCAAACCGGAAGACGTCCCCGAGCTGCCGTTCAGCAGCCAGACCAACAACATCCCCAGTGAGAACCAGAGGGAGTTTTTCATTTAGCTGCAGCTTCGACCTGTTGCCGGTGTCGGGGCCGAGGAGACAGACGGAGACGGACGGAGACGGACGGAGACGGACGGAGAGACTCGTCCAGCTTCCGTCCTTTGCACTAAAAACTGAGGCTGAGACGTGAGAGAGCAAACAGGAGGCGTCTGTGGTTGTATTTTTGTAAAGACTGTAAATAGATGCACAAAAAGTCAAAGAGTTGAATATCATTAGTTGGAACAATTGTAAATATACAAACGTGTACAAATTATGACTTTATATCAATTTTCTGTGTAGCTGAGATGTTGAAATAGTTAAATGACGTTGATATGAAACAGCTCTGTTTGTTCTGGGATCTTTTGAAAGTGTTTTCTGACAGATAATGAAGGTTTGATATTTTCAGTGAGTATTTGTCGGATGTTCAGAAGCTGAAGAATATTTAATTTAAAGTTTAACATCATGAGTTATAATTTTTTTCTTTTTACTCTTTGCACTTGTTGGATTAAATGGTCGAATAATCCAAACGTATCCGTTCACATTGAACATTTCTCATTTTCTCAGCAAGTTCTCTCTCAACCTGAAGCCAAATTTTTATTTCTTTCCCTTTATATCTTTTGCTTGATTTCTATTTCGGTTGTGAAAGATTTACAGTTAAAGAATTCCAGTCTTGTCATTCCCAAAATGGACGACACATCTCTCCTCCCTCTCACTGTCAAGAAATTGAGTTAAAATAACCCGATGCGTACTTTGACTTTTTACTTCTGTCCATGTCCCATCCACTAACATGGCTGAGGCGTGTTTTATGACCTATACAGAAGCCAGCCACCAGGGGGCGTGTTGTCGTCCATCTTGGTGGTTCCCAGCGTCGAGGCTTCTCTTCTGCATCACACTGATCTGCAGCCTTCCTGTTGTTTCTATGAGTTCCAGTTTAATTTTGTACAGATATTTTAAAAACACTTTTCTTTTCAGTGAAAATAAAATGATCAATCTTTTTTCTCTGGAGTGGTTTTATTTCCTTGGACCTGATTTATGATTGTACTTTGAAAAAAATGTATCTGACGAGTTCTCTGACCTTTTTAGTGTGGTTCATGTTCCATCCGCTAACATGGAGGAGGCCGGGTTTATACGCAATGCTGCAGCCAGCCACCAGATGGCGATCCAGACGATTTGGCTTCACCGTAGGGGAGTTGTCATGTCGTCAATCTTTATAAATATAAATTAAGTCAGAGTCAATAAATTAAATAAACTTATAATACATTTAAAATATAGAGAGTTCAGTTTATTGCTTAACAGCCTGAGGAAATCCTGATTAATCAGAGAACTTGATGCTTGATTGAATTATTTCTATGTCAAAAGAGGATGAAACAACAAATCTAATCAGCGTAAAGTTCCTTCTGTGAAAGTTGCCAGTTCGGTTCTTTGTTCTCCGTGGGTCATGTCTGATGAATATTAATATGCATCTGTCTGCAGAGAGGAGATAACTTCTCCTGTTGCTGCTTCGTGATGCGTTCAGGGGCTGGAGGCCGAGGTACAGCCTCTCCAGGCTTAAACACACACACACACAGACACACACACACACAGACACACACGCACACACTCACACTACAGGACCGTGATGATCCTGATGACAGCCGCTGGGTGGTTGTCTGCAGGTGTTATTTACAGAGAGGCAGCCGTGCATCAAATAACAGCTCATCAGGGAAAACGACCAGACGCCTTGTTGTTGTGACTCGTGATCTGACGACTCAGATCACGAGTCCAGGTGGTTTCATCTCAGTCGTCTGAAGTATAGACAATTAAATGAGTATTATGTTGGTCTCACAAAACCTGGGTTGTGAGACAGTGTGTAAATGATTTCATTAAAATTAAATTATAATGGGAGAAGCAACACCAGAACCGTGGGCTTCATTTGTGAGGAGGGACTCGTTATGAAACAGGATCTGTGGGGGGGGGGGGGGGGAGGCACCTGTAGGGTTATTTACTTTTAATATAGATGCATTATAAAGTGCATTTGAATCCTTTTCAGTTTTCAGAATAAAGTATCTATCAATCAATCAAGAAAAGCTTCAGCTCATATCAGACGCTGGTCTCAGAGAAATGTGAGAACATTGCAGGACTGAAGATTTGAGGCTGAATCAGGACGAGATGGTGATGATCCCTGGTACGTGTGAAGGTCTTCTGGTCAAGTTGCCCGCCACCAGTACATGTTAGCAGATGTGAGGGACATATATCTTCAGCTGTGCACCTCAACCTTCTCATGATCTTCAGGTAAATCCTGGAGGTCTCCAGGTTGTTATAGCACAGACATACCTCTGGTTAAATAGAGATTTCCACAGCCTGTTCAGAACAAGTGGAGCTTTGTGCTGCGTTCTCTCACAAACACTTTGTGGTCCTGACAATTAACCATCCGCCTGCTGTTTGATTGAAGATCTCATGAGAGCGCGGCAGCACGAACACCAACATCTCCACGAGTCACCAGAGGATCATAAACAACAGCTCAGACCTCTGGCTCTGCATCGCCCCAGCATCCATCATAATCACGCAGCCACATGCACACAGAATATGAATGTGATATTTATTGATGTTAACAGACTTCTGAGCCGAGTCTCGCTGACGTGTCACCGTCTTAGTCCGAGTGCCCGGGGGGGCTAAACAGCCCGGCTGACAGCGAGCGAGCAGAGGTCAGGGGTCAGGGGTCAGCCACCGACCGGCCACAGGGTCAACTGCTCTGGTCAGACTCCCACACAGTCAGCATCCACTAGGAGGGGGGGGGGGGAGGCAGGACAGCAACACTGTGATAGTTCCAGAGAACACATGTAGATATCAACGTGAAGCAAACCTGCAAGTTTTGCTGATTAATTTCTGAACTTCTACATCTGCTGCATTTGTTTGTTTTCAGAGTGAAATGAAACTGCAGCTCCTGCATTATTATATATTTAATATCTGCTGGGACTCTGTTTGTCCTCTTTCACTTTGCTTCCTCACTCTTTCCTCCTTTTTACACACTCTTCTTATCCAGGGTCAATTCCACTGGCCCTTCTTAAAGTCCTGTGCTTTTGAATGGTTCCAAACAGGGAACGTTTAGGAGGTCAGAGTTTCACTGACAGAGCTGCAGGAAGCTGTTACTAGCTGAGATGATGCTGAGCAGCCTGATGGAGAGTGAATGGATGAACTCACCCAGAGGAGAATGAGATAATCTGCAGAAGACATAATAACAGTTCTCGAGGACGGCTTCTAAACAAAACCTCTCTGGAGAGTCCGTCACTTAAAAAGACTGTTCTCATCCATTAAGTGGATTTGGATGTATTAAAATATTAATTTCTCCCAAACAAATATTATCTCTCTAAATTACAAAATTGGAATAATAAGTCTGAGGTCACAGCAACACTTTAGAAGACGTCTTTTTATCTGTTGTTTGTTGTAGGAAAGTCAAATAAAGGAGATTAGAGTTTTATTTCAGATATTACTCAAACGTAGAGCAGCTCAGGACAGATCTTTACAAACATCACAGAGGGAATTAAAGCATTCAAACTATTGTCCTTTGTTTCTGCTGCTCTGCAAAAGAACAACGTGAGCACAAAGTTAGAAACCAGGGAGCAAAACATATGAATTAAAGATGGAGCCACGTTTTCAAGACACGGTGATACCTGGGGAATATGATTAATGCATTTTTAAATGGATCTATATAAAAACCCAGATGAGCTTCTCCATGTATGACTGCCTGTCACAGCTCAGCAGAGACGTGTGAGAGTTCCTCTACAGATTTATAAAGATGCAGTGATGACCTGTACACGTGGATTCTCTTTGTTCTACATCTCACAGCAGCTGACGTTGGCTGAAACACTGAGACACAACAGAACCTGTGTGATTGCATAAAAGTTAAGTTTCATATTATATCATTTAATTGAGTATTGGCTGCTTGAAGGAAAGGGATTGTGTGTTTCTTTCATTGATCTGTAAACCTGTCAATCACACGACTTCCTCCACTTTTCACATTTTATTATCGGGATGAATAGTCAAATTCATAAAAAAACAAATGAGAGTATCTACCATCAAATTACCAGTTTCTCATGTTGTTGTATAAATGGCTCCCCCCCCCCCCCCCTGATCATAATCAGCACCTGCACGGTGTTGTTGACAGTTAATCAGTTTTTTTCCGTTCTCCATTCTCACCTATCCATCCATATTTATGTGCGTGGATGAGCGAGCAGGACCCCGAGCTAAAGGTCCTCTCCTCTCCGGTGTAATTATTCAGTCTCAGTGGCTGTAATACATCAGTAATGCTGTTTGTGGCTCAAGGTCAGCGGCAGGCGTCCAGCGAGCCGGGGCAGTGATGGATGACTGGTTTCCAGAGCCGTGAACTCTGCAGGACAGTGACGGATTTCAGCAGATCCAGAAAAACAACTTTTAGTTTTTTGGCACTTTATTGACGTGTCAGAAGGCAGGGAGGACAAACAGCTTCAGTTTCCCTGCGTGTGAAGCTTTGAATTGAGCGTCTGCCTCAGAGGAGACATCAGGAAAACCAGGTTCTCCTCCTCCTCCTCCTCCTCTTCCTCCTCCTCCTCCTCCTCCTCCTCCTCCTCCAGGAAACCCATCTGCCTGCACTCAGCACTAATCACTCCACAGTGCTTTCCTCCTTTCTCTGAGAAGAACATTTAATTTGTGAGCACATTCTGTCTCTTTCTACCTTCTAAACTCTTTGAGACTGTTTCATTCTCCTCGACGTGGGAAGTGAATCACAGAGAATCGGTGCTTTGCTGGAAAGAAGCACATGGTCCCAGTTAAACCACCGAGAAGAGACTGGGACGGTAAAGCACACAGCATATGGTGCTGTAAGGAGCTCTCTGTTGTTTTGACCAAACAATCTCTGCAAAATATTAGGAAACCTGTTCTCACAATTAGCGTGAGGATCAAATCACCACTTTACATTGTCCCCAGCTCGTCTTCGTCCTCGCTGCAGAAGCAGGGACACTCGGAGCGAGTGGCGTCGGTGCAGAATGTTACAATTACCAGCAAATTAAATCAGAAATGAGCATTTCTCTGAGTCATTGGCAATTAACTTGACAACACGGAACCCACAGAAAACATGGCAGGAGCTTTGACATGTTAGAAGTTTCCCAGTGAAATCCAATTAGTCGGGTTTTACAGGACGAGGCAGCAGCAGCTGAGCGGGCTCCTCTGCAGGCTGCTGTTAAAGCCTCCATGGATCACATCCCACTCTCAGAACCAATCAGAAGATCAATAGATGTGGCAGCCGTCCATCAAACACCACGTTTATCCTTCTCTGCGCTCGGGGAGAACCATGATCACACACATCGTAAAGCTCTCACGGACACACAAACTCAGATTCACACACGAGTGGAGATACACATATTAAATGGTGCACGTTCACAAACAAACACACTGTGGATGAGCTCCTGGTGTTACACAGCAGATTTCACGTTTCCTGTGTGTGTCTGTGTGAGATGCAGATCCTTTCCTCCTGTGTTTATCGTCTCCAGGGTTTGACCAGTTGTCCCTCAGGTTGGATGAAGATCACATGTCCTCGTCTCCTCTCCTCTGAACCAGCAGCTGAACACAGTCTCCTCTCCTCTCGTCTCCTCCCCCCCGCGGAGCCTCTTCACGTGATTGGAGGAAGTCGCTCTGATTCACATCGATAACTTGTAATTACCAGAAGCTGATATAAATCCTGGTTCCCTGTTGATGTCTCACGGCTGATTGGGCTGATCCCCTTTTTAATTGACTTCAATTAAGATGGTAAATCGCACTTAACTGTAGAATCAACTTTACTACACAGGTGCAATTTATCTGTGTGTGTGTCCGTGAGTGTCTGTGTGTGTGTGTGTGTGTGTGTGTGTGTGTCTGTGTGTGTGTTCAGTGCCTTGTGGAGTTGCAGGATGTGATTTCTGTTGCACGGTGCACGCCAGCCTTTCTTTTTTTTCGTTTTTTTTTGTTGCTGGAAACACAAACCGTTTGTGTTAATGGGAAACTTTAAATTCCCAGTAGATGTGTGAATGGTTGTGTGTCTGTGTGGTGGCCCTGGGATATGCTATCCATGATGCACAGACACACAGACACAGACAGACACATAGTCCTCTCCCCTGATCCCTGTGACCCACAAAGGACAAAATGTTTGGATGAAGAAACCATTAAAACCCAGTTTTCTGTTGTATACAGTGTTTAATGATGTACTGATATACACAGGGGGGGGGGGGGGCAGTCAGACTCTAGCATGAATCTGTTTAGTTGACAACCACAGAGAAAGAGATGGAATAATAAAGCGACCACAGTTCCAGCTCCTCTCCCTTTCTGCTGCTCTCTGAACCATCCCTCCCAGTCCGAGGCCGTCACTGGTCAGGGTGGCTTTGAGGGGGGTCACTCCCCCCCCTCCTTCACCATCTCGATGGACACCTGGATCTGCTTCTTCGCCGGTTTGGAGTCCGGACGTCCCTGAGACTCGGAGGAGTCAGTGCAGGAGTCTGACTTGGACCGAAGCAGCTCCTGCTCCCGGTGGGGGTTTGGATCCCTCTGGCTCCCGGTGGCCCCCCCCTCCAGTGAGCGAGGAGACGGGGGCCGGCTGGTTGAGGTCCTGGAGCCGGTTCTGTGTCTGGTGCCGTACACCGAGGGGGGCATGGGCCTGGCCTTGAAGCCCGGCCGCTCCTCCCTCGGACCAAGGTTCTCCAGCTCTGCCACGATCCTGGCCTCCCTCTTCCTGCGCTCCCTCTCCAGGAAGTTGAAGGGCTGTGGCGAGACTCCAGCAGAGGCCTGGTTGGTTTTGGACTCACGGTGAAGGTCGGTACTGCTGCTGCTGCGTGGGACGGATCTCTGACTGAGGCGGCGGCCGATCACCTCAAGGCGAGGCCGGTGTGTGTGCGCTGGTGCAGGTGAAGCCCGGAACTGTTTCTGGCATTCTCTGAGCTCCTCCAGCTCCCGCCTCAGCAGCGTGTTCTCCAGGTCCACCTCCGAGCGCGTCCGCACCTTCTGCCTCTTGCGGTCCTCCTCCCTCAGCATCATCTGGAAGGGTCTGGGCACGGTGACCTTGGAGTTGGACCGAGCCCTGACCCCAGAGCGACGGGTCGATCGTCCCCTCGGCTGTGGACACGAGGCCTTGGGCTGGAACCGAAAGGGATTCTGCTTCATCATTTCCTCCGGGATCAGCAGGACGTCTCTGGGAGGAAGAAGAGGAGAATTAAATGAGACGGCACAGAAGCTTTTGTTCTCTGCCTCCTCGTCCGTGCTTCACAACAACAGTTAGAGCCAATAGCGCTTGTTTAAAGGACTGTTGGCTCTAACTTGAATTTATCAAGTTAGAGCCATTCAGAGGTCAAAGGTCGTCCTGGCAGACCCTCAATTTCCTCAGGAAGGACAAATAGACTAATAGATATTAAAGATCATTTGTCTCCTCAGCAGTTATTATTTTATTTCAATATTTTAACTTTATTCTCTTTCTATGTGTTTTCTATGTATTTATGTCTTTCCTGTTTTGTTATGATGTGTATGTTGTGTGTGACCAGATTGAACTTTAACTTGAACTCATTAACTCGTCTGCTGAAGTTCTTCACCGACCTCCTGAAGGTTCGCTCCCGCCCGGGGGACATTCGTCTTTGAGTGTCCAGCGCCCCGATGCTGTCCTCTGATTGGTCGGAGCCACTCGACGTGTCATGGAAGTCCAGCTCCTCCTGAGAGTCGATCCTCTCGAGGGTCCTGACCGGGCAGCAGCTGCACGTTCACAGGTGAGATACCAGGGACAACTTTTTGAAGTCACAGCAATCCAATGACCAAATTTCAATGTAAGATATCTTCTCAAACTGATACATATTTGTCTTTATGTATCATCTTAAAAAGTATCTAACCTGAAGGACTGTCTGTCTTCTCTCCTCCCAGTCGCCGGACCTCCTCCTCCTCCTCCTCCTCCTCCCTCCTCCTCCTCTCCTCTCCACTCCCGGCCCTGACTGATGTACATCCTCTCCAGCTCGGCCATGTTCCTCAGGTGGGTGTTCTTCAGCTCCTCCAGCCTCCTGTAGTACTCCAGGTTGGAGAAGTGAACCTGCTGCTCCCTCTGCAGGCCGTAGATCTCCAGGGACAAGGAGCTGCGCACTCCTCTCCCTCCTCCTCCTCCTCCTCCTCCCTCCTCGCTGCTCCCCGAGTCCAGCTCGTACTCCTGAAGTGGGAGAGGTGGGAGCGTCATGACATCTGGTGGATGCAGTCAGTAGCAATAAAACATAATAAAACATAATGTCCTCACAAATGAATTACAAGTAATAGTATAATGCTGTAAGGGGGGAAAACATGTTTCGTAATATTTTTAAATGTTCAGTATTTTATCTTTTATTATTTAAAGAGTTAGGATGTGAAAGATAATTAATTGTTTTAAATGGTTAAGTAAGTATTTCCACATTAGAAATATCAAGCCAGGTTTTAATAATTAATACTTATAGGAAACAATATAGTATTAAAGTTAGAACAGTTTTCTATATTACTCATTTTAAACACCAGTTTTCTAATGCACAACATTAGGAACTAATACTACTACTGACTTAAGGAAGAGAGAAAATACAAAAACAGTTTGGATTCATGTAAAATATTCAATTCTCCAAAGTCTGCTGGTCTTAATAATGTACAAGATTAAAATATGAGGAAGTGTTGGATTGTTTTCTACAATCAGAAGAGATCACATCTCATTAAATCTCTTCCATCCTGAATTACATTCTTCTGGTATTATATCTATGTCGATATCAATGCAGTTTTAAATGTAGTTTATATATTTAAAGAGTTGTGTGTCTTCTCGGTCTCACCTCACTGGTGCCGTCCCCGTCTCTGATGAAGAAGACGTCTCCATCGTCTCCACACAGAGACGTTAACTCCTTGTTCACCAGAGAAGCTGATCGCTGCATCACTGACATCTTCTTCACTTCTTCACTTGTTATTTAAAAAGCGTCCGGGAGCAGAGTCTTCTCCTCCTGCTTCTCCTCCTCTGACTCCTCGGTCTGTGCTGCAGAGGAAACTCCTCAGAGTCAGGGCAGGACACCAGATTAACACACACTTCACTGACAGACACACAAACAGACTGAGAGCATGATCCTCTTATCATCTGGAGGAGAGGAGACTCCTCGGTTGTCTGTCGGGACAGATGGTCCATATGCTCCAGTGGCTTTTCATCTAAACCCACGATTCACCGTGAGTCTGTGTGAACGCTCACAATCTGTTTTACAGATTAACTTTCTTAAACACATCACAGGAGCTGATCCACTGAGTCCTGCACCTGTTGAGGGGAACCGGCTGCAGCACGAAAACAAAGTGCAAATATTCACAGGGTGATACAGAGAATCATAGGAATCACTGCAAGGTTTAACTCATGGGTTTTATCATGTAATTACATTTTCCTAATAATATTGTATAACGTCTGTAAAAGTTAGTTTTTTTTCATCGTTGTGAGTTTGATTATTGATTTGTTTCTTTGTAAGATAGAAAATCAGGACAGATCTGATATTTCTGAGTGTGTGCAATTTGGGACGGATCCACATAGATCTGGATGTGGAGGATTTGAATGTGGTTAACTGATGTCACTCCAGTTGGTGTGTTTCCATGTTTGTATGTTTGTTTGTGGTAAACAAGAGGACACAAAAACAACTGGACATATTTTACTTTGTGAGATTTTCATGAATTCCCCAGGGAATAACTCATGTAACTTGATATCGTGAAATCTGGTGCAGCTTGATTGAATTCAAGGAGAGTCTTGTATTTGCTCCACCCGGTGCTATAGCACTATGAATATAGAACAATTCAAAAGGATATAGATGTGTGAGCTCGGCAGAAATGAGGATCATTTGATTGGATGATAGAGAATGTTTTTGTGCAGCAGATTTTATTTGCGATGCTTAAGAAAGAAAACCACATTTTTGTTATAGACCGAGCTGTAACATATTTGATTGACTGCTGCCACTTTACTTTTGAAGTCACCTATGAGGGTTTTGGGATTTTCTGTGAACATGACACCAAAATACAGAAAAATGTTAACAGACAACAACACTAGTGCTGATCTGTGAAGTCGGTCTAACGCCTGAGCTCCAGTGAAATGAAGCCCGGCCTCAGTTCAGCCCTGAGATTTTGGGGGGGGGGGGGGGGGGGGGGGGTTATTGCACGGATCAAGCTGGAGAGGGAGAGCACGTCCAACTGATTTAATCTGTTTACTCAGGTCTGTCAGCCCCTGTCGTTACGAGTCCTCACCTCGTGCCACCAGGACGTCTCCCCGTCTGTCTCCTGTCTCCTTCTATTCTGTCTCACATCCGTCTGCCTATAAGACACAGAGGCAGCAGGAGGCAGAGCAGAGAGACAGAGGGGTAACTGCCTGTGACCTTTCATCAGAGGTCATTGTCCTACTGAACGGGTCGTGAACTATTCGTACTTCAATAAAGAAATGGATCTTTCCTTATCCTTTTGTGATTTGTTTCTAAACAGCAGATGTTTCCTACAAATAAGATTGTCAGTATTTTTGTACTTTAATTTTCACCTCAAACATAATATTTTACTGACAAAGTGAATTTCTAACTTCATATTGAATTTCTGATCAGATCTGGGGTTTTCTAGAATTGAACATTTTGTTGTTATTACTGAAGATTTATTTTGAAAGTCTACTAAGTCTAATCAAAGTCTGATTGACAGCAGCTTCTCACCAGAACTGACAACATCCGTCCACTAGATGGAGCCACTGTACTTTTTGGATCTATTTCTATCAAACACGTGAGGAAACAGGAAACTTCTTCAGTTTGTCAAAAACAAACATGAAAAGTAACTTTTAACGTGATATTGTTATAATCACCTGTTTTATAGACTTCATTTTCAAAGGTTTAAGTTTGTATCTGATGTTATATGAGCTTTTTCATCAGTTTTTAAACAAACATAAATTATTCTGAGCAATGATCATAAAGACATTTTCAATCTAAACTTGAAGCTGAATATTTTTACTGCAGAGGTTTGACAGGTTGTTTATTTTAGTTCGTCTCATACGCTTGTTTTTCTGGAATCATCATGTTTACTTTTTTACTTCTCTTTCAGTTCTCAGAACACCTTCCTCTTAAAGCTCGTTGAACTTTCCCTCCACTTCCTCCCATGTACACACAGACGCCCCATTGTGTGTGTGTGTGTGTGTGTGTGTGTGTGTGTGTGTGTGTGTGTGTGTTTGTGTATGTTTGTGTGTGTGTGTGTGTGTGCGTGTGTGTGTGTGTCTGGGAGAGCTAAACAGTGATTAAAACAAAGAAAACAAAGTTGTTGTGTCAAAATGGATGATTATTCAATTTTACAACAGATTTCACTTGTTTAGAAGTCACTGGTAGAATAAACAATATCCCAGCATGCACTGGTAAAAGAGGGAGACACTTTGGACATGTCTCAGAGCTGCAGTCAGGACAACGTGGGTCCGTCCACTAGGGAGTAACAGCTCATTGTCCATCAATACGCTGAAATCTTTGTGTTTACATCATATTGTGTCCAGTGAAATTCATAATTCTGACATTTCTGTTTGCCTGCTGTGTGTGTGTGTGTGTGTGTGTGTGTGTGTGTGTGTGCAGTTTTCCACTGGGCTCCTCAGTGTGTTGGCGTGGGATGAATGGTGGCAGTGTTCAGTCGGAGTGGGGCTGAGTAAACAGTTATCACAAGCTTGGGCGTTCTGCAGAGAACCCGAGCGGCGGCACAAAGCTCTGGTTCTACTTCCTGGGGTTCGCTCAACATCCAGAGATCTGCAGCGTTCATCGTTCAATTCAAAAAACAAAACTCATATGATGCAATGCATTGAAGATCCAGAGACACAAGCTGTGGCACTTCAGGACCGATGCACACAAACCACCTGCTGCTTTATTAATCATCCGACAAACAAGACACAATGCTTACATCAACACACTCGTGTTTATGGTTATTACAGCCATTTGATAAAGGCTGCTGGGAAGTTCTGGCCAAGGTCGGAGATAAAGCCGAGAAATCAGATCATAAAGATTATATCATATTTCTAGTTTGTCCTCAGGTTTGAAAGATTCTCTAGACAACAACAAACTTCTTTTTAATTTATCGTAAAATGTTCTTTCTTATTCGTTGAACTCTTTCTAACGTGTGTCTTAAATAACCTGCTCACTTCTAATGTGCAAAAAGGAGACTCTTTTGAAACTGAGACAATTATCACATAAATAATCTGGAATGTTTTTTATCCATAGAACAAACAGTTTAAAAAAGCACCCGGGAATAAATGTTTCATGTTGAAGCTTCTTCACTTTTGTGTCTCTTTCTTACTTTAAATGTGTTTTTCACTTTTCCTGATTGTCCAGCTCCAGATTGTGTGAACCTGCTCGGACGTGTCTCACCTGAGGTCAGTGATCCGTCCTCCTCATGAAGACTCTGAGCTCCTCACTCTGCTCGGGCTCTTTCTCTCTGAACAGCCAACTTTCCCCTGTGTTTCACTCTTTCTGGTTTTGCCTTTGATCTTTAGTGAAACTCTTTCTGGTCTTTTGCATCTGCAAGAAACTCAAGTGATCAAATGATCTCCACACAGACACTAGTCCTGTGAGTCTCTGTTCCTTGATTGTAGTGAAGAAATGAAACTCCTGCAGACGGGTGGCGTCGCTTTGTAAGTTCTGCAGAGCTCCTTTGTTTTTTTTTATTTTGCAAGCTACAATAAGCTTTGATCTTCTGCCACTTCCTTTTTACGGAGAAGCAGCACGACCACAGAGGCCTGTGCTCAGTAGGAACCCCCCCCTCACCTCAGATCACCTACAGGGTTGGACCAGGAGGTGTGTGTGTGTGTGTGTGTGTGATGGAAACATTCACACATGCACACACTCGCTCTGTACCTCCACTCACAAACCTCTGGAGGACTGATTCAGGAGCAGCTCGACTGGAAACCTTCAACTTCCCGACCTGTTTGTTTTCAGGAGGGCCGCCCCGCCCTCTCGTCAACAACAACCCCCCCCCCCCCCCCCCCATGCTCATTAACTTCCTCCCACTCCGGCACAGCCCGGGCTTTGACTGGGAGGCTGATGGCAGCCTAAATATAAGAGCCACACAAACATGGCCCCCGCCCTAAAGACAGAGGCAATGAGATGCAATGTGTTCAGACAAGGTAGAAACAGCAGTGTAATGTCAGGGTGTGCACGGAGCTCTGGCCTCAAAATATACCTCAGACGAAAACTTTAATTCCTGAAGAATAAACATGTGTTTTGCAGAGTTTGTGTTTTTACATGTGAGGAAACACAGCAGGAGATTATCAAACTAAATGACGTGGTTTGGTTCACAGCACATTGACGCTGGTGTGCTCTTGAATCTCATGGTCTTGCTGAGTCGTGCATGGCTCCTCTTCTTCTGGAGATATTTGTTTTCTTTTTGCATCTGTTAGAAATGTCCTCCACGCGTCCACTCGTCCTCTCTGTGGATTCTGTGGACATTCTCCTGCAGAATCTGGCTCAGACGTTCGGTTTCTCATGTACGAGGCCCCGCTGGCAAATTCCAGAAAAAAGGTCCGGACACGTCTGAAAGCAGCTTGAATTGTTCCGGATTATAAAATCAATTCCAGATAAAAGGTGATATTAGAGCCCAACACATTGAATTACATTGAAAAGCCCTTCACACACTTTGCTTTCAAACATCTTTAAACAATCTTGTCTTCTGTCTTCAGCACTAAACAAATCATTTTGATGTACATGCTATGGTTACACTTTTTCTTCAGATGTGTACAACTACAGGCTCATTCATTTAGTGTGTCTGTTGTTTTTATCTTGCCCAGAGGGATTGTGTGTCTGTGTCTGAGTGTGGGAACTGACTGTGTCATGTGCCTTTTTTATTTTCAAACATCTTATCACACCATGTGTTCCGCTTTGTGCCCGCAGACACATTTCAAGATTTCTTTTCTATGTATTGGGTGCAGAAAAATGAAGTGGTCCACATGCAGTATACAGAGGACATGTGTGTGCAAAAACTCCCCCCCCCCCCCCCCCCCCCCCGGCTCCTGTCCCCTGTAGCTATAACAAATATAAAGTTAATAAATGAATAACAGTAACTCACATGAATTTAAAACATTAAAATCGTTTAAGTCCAGTGGAGGGTGCAAGGGTGTCACAGTTATACATTTTTTGTATTTATATTTAAAGAATTCATAGTCAAAAACGAAACTAATCATTTGTGAAATCAGATTATGTGAAATTATTCCCGCTTGTCTCTGGGTCTAAGATCCGTAAACATCACGTGACCTTCGCTGCAGCTCGGCCACAGGATCGGATGGAGGCGCGGCCTGAGTCTGCTGGACAGATGCTAATCTCGATGCTAATGCTAACTGCCTGTGAGGCTGCAGGGAAGTGGGTGAGTGAGAAAAATGTACAATAAAGTTTAGAAACATGATCCCTCTGACCTTCACCAGCAAACTGTAAATGCTGGATGAAGACACACATTCAGCTACAATATTCAAATCAGGGTGGAGATACGTGTGTGTGTGTTGGTTTGTGTGTGTGTGTGTGTGTGTGTGTGTGTGTGTCTGTTATTGATTAAATAGCAAACCCATTCTCTGGTACTCTGTTGTGTTTCATTTAATGGTTAATGCATTCCAGGAATACTTCTTGGAACAAACCATTTGCATTTTCTTGTTTATCTCTTGCCTCGGAGGCTGTTTGCCATTTTTCCCACAATGCCTAATGCCGGCTCCACTAGAACCAACACAACCCTGTTGGTGGTTTGAACATAACCAGTGATAAGAGAAGAGGGAGAGAGAGTGCTTTTATCAGAGGAGGAAGCTTGATGAAGATCCTTGGACCTTCTCAGTCTGTGTGGTGGAAGCAGCAGGTGTGAAATAACCTCATGGAGATGCAGCTCTGACACATTCACAGTCTGTTGGAGGGAAACGCTGATTAAACAGAGAAGTAATGCATGCACGAGGGAAAAGAATAGTTCTAATGCAAAGATCATTAGTAACAAAACTAAACTTTAATCAGATAAACCTCGGTTTATTGTGTCGTGTTGAGCTCAGGTCATGTCACATGTCCAGTCCCAAATGTGACCTCCACTGGATCCGTCCACTGACGCAGCCGACTCGTGATGAACAAGAACATTAATATGTAAATAAAGTTCAGTCCTGCGTGACTGTCCCAGAAGATCGATTTGAATCGGAGCAGCCAGTGTGACCTTCCTCCTCACCAGACTCACAACATGCATCTAAACACAACATGTTCCCGTTCAGCACTGGTCTGTGTCACCTCCTGAAGAATCAGCATCTCAGTCACTTTCCATGTGGAGCTGAACGATGGAGGAAAACATAACGAGTCCTTAATGAGCTCAAATATACATTTAAATAAAGTCTGTGATATATATTTTGTTGGTCAAGTCAAGTTTATGTAAAGTGCATTTAAAACAGTACAAGAATAAGACAAAGTAAAATAGAAACAGAAAAAATAGAATGGCCCTCAGATCACATTCAACCACAGAAACATTTATAGATACCACATCCCTAAACTAAATTTAACTGGGTTCTTCAGCTTGACCTCAAACTTGTGGGTTTATTGAAGGGGAACAGATACAAAGATGATGAGATGATGAGGAAAGAGTAGAAATGAAATAAAATAAAACATTATCAAAATGATCAGTAATATCAGAACACGGATAAAGCACCAATAAAATTGTGGGGGAGAGATTTAAAATCCAGATGAAGAACCTGTGACCCTGAGGTCAGAGGGAAGCGGAGCATCAGAAAACTAAGCTTGAATCCCGACTTGGAGCAAAGGGATGAAAACAGAAGCAGATGTGTTCTGCTGCTCTTCACATCTGTTTCACCTCCGGCCCATGAGACACGTTTAAAGTGAACTCGTCTTCGTCATTAATGCGTTTTCACCAACATCAGATCGGAATCTCAGCTAAAAACAACTGAGGGAAAAACAAAAGCTGCTCTGTCGCTGTGGTTGGTCCTAGGAGAGAGGGGTGGGGGGGTGGAGGATGTGAGGTGTGGGGGGGGGGGGGGGGGGGGGGCTCCTCCATGACCGTAGTTGGCTTCCCTAGAAAGGGAAGAGTCTGATTCCTCTTCCCTTTTAGAGGCATCGCAGCAGCTTCTCCAAACAAGCGGGGGTCTGATGCCGATGGATCACGCAGCCGCTCCCCTCCGGGTCGCTGCTCACACACTTTGCTGCTCGCCGTGTGTCATGAGAATGTTTCTCTCTGCTTCTCGTCTGTTTACATGATCTGGGATTCACTTCAGTCCTCGAGCTGCCGACTGAGAGCAGCGAGGAGCGTTTCCCCCGCAGGCCCGTTTCCCCCCCTGGTCCAAAACAAGAGCATGTGAAAGTCACCACTACTCAGACATCAGTGGTAATAATAACTCTGTTTAATCATCTCCACTAACAAAGCCCTGGTTCCTCTTTATGGATAATACACAAACCCCAGTGTCAACAATCTGGAAGAGGCCCCAAAATGTCCTCGGGAGGAAAAGTGAATAATTGACAGCGGATTTTCTTCTTAGTTTCTCTTTCACACAGTTCAGGGTTCTCTGCTCAGACGTGTTCAGATCAGACTCTCACAGGTTTAAGGTGTGTGTGTTTATTTAAGTTTCATTTTTGCATCTGTCGCGTTCCTGTTGTATTCTCACATCAGACTCTGCAGACTCTATCCCAGGAGGCCCGGAGGAGAGAGGTGACATCATGACATGTCTGAACATATCCTCACTGATGGCCTGTAAAGGCAGGATGACCCAAACCAGGCACCGCAGATACAAAGTACGCAGGAGATAAAAAGGCCTGGGCCATGCGTCGGCTCCAGACTCTGTGGCTGTGCCAGCGTCAGGCCGTCTAATCAGAGCCGGAGCCGAGCGGTCAGGTTGGGAGATTAGAGGAAGAGATGAGAGGAGCAGTGAGACTGGACCAAAGAGAGGAACAGATGCTGGAACGACATCAAGGCCCGTTTGTCAGGAGCCACAAACACAGCAGAGCTGCAGGCGAATACACAAAACTCACAAAACTGCTTCCGGACGCACAAACATTAACATTTGCACACAAACAATTTCAGGTCAAGCGACGGCCTCTAATGGGCCACTTCCTCCTCCTCCTCCTCCTCTTCCTCCTCCTCTTCCTCCTCAGTCAGACTGTTATCAACATGTTGGGTGTGTCTGAACAGAGTGTGTATTAATGGAGGGACATCAGAGGAGGACACACACTGAAGGACTCACACTATCAGATCTCACAGAGCGTCAGGAGCAGTATCAGGAGGAGATGGTGTTTCTGCAGCTGACAGAAGCGTCACTGTCGAGTTGAACAAGCTGCACTCGTCTGCTGGGATATGACCGAGTGTTTGTACAGAGCAACATGTTCAAAAATATTATCCAAAAAGTGAGTGTATCAGTAAGTTTCAGCTTCTCAATAAATTTCTACAAAACCGTGAAAAGCTGAAAAAGAAGAGAGCAGACAGGAAGGAAACCAAACCACAACACAGCACATTAACATTGACTATAACTTCAGTTTCATTTCTGAGCAAACAGGGGATTTCAAAAAGCTTTCACTTCATCTTCGTTTCACAGGTAATTCGATGGCAGGGAAACTGATGTGGTTTCATATCTTTCAACTGTATTTCCACACCTGGTTTCTATGGGACAGGGTCACTGTTGATGCTGGAACCCAAAACCAGAACCAATGAACCGTGTTTAATATGACTCTCAGATTCTCAAAACCGAATATGCACAGGAGAGTAGAAGAGGCATAAATACACAAAGTTATAAAGACAGAGGTGAAATTATATATATAACAATGAAGGGGGTGCAGGTTATCAACAAAGGAGGGAAACCAGGCGAAGTGAGAGATCTAAAAGAGATCTAAAAAGAAAAGGAAAAGGAAAACAGCAGAGTCAGATTGTATCATGGGGGGGGGGCAGCACTTCAGCAGCAGGATACATTAGCAAATGAGTATTTTACTGGACAGCAGGTGAAGCGTGTATTCTCTCCGACATTACCCACAATCCCTGGAGCCTGCGTTTCTCCATCACAGCCTCCAGCAGGTTCCTGCTCCGTCATGCTTCTGATTTGAAATCGGGTGGAAACCATTTGAAAAGGTCACCCAGAGGTCAAGATGGCTGTGTCTGAACCCAACTCCGTCATTCATCGTTTTAAATAAAACATTTCTGTCTGGTGACCACACGCTCCTCTTCCTCACTCCTTCTTCTTCAACTTTGCAAACACAGCATTGTAGATCCAACAGTGCAACAGTGACATTAGCACTAATAACAATAACAACACCAACACCAACAACACCTTGGGCAGATTGAAAGTCTGATCATGTGTTCTCTGCAAACTACTAAGTGGTTCTCAAACATAAAGCATGAAATGTGTGGGAAGAAAGTTCTTAAATTGATTTCCTATGAAAACTGTGTTACTCAGTGTTTTGGTTGATGCTGAAAACTATGACAAACACTCCCATTATCACATTTCCTCTAGTTTCCCTCCCTCTCCCTCTCCGTCTCCACATCACATTCCAGGAACACATGTGACGACCACGGAGCCGGGCCGGTCCTGGATAATTGCAGAGCTCTCAGGACCGCACATGCAACCAGTGGCGTTCAGCATGGCGGTCACAGAGGCTGCCGCTCGGGAATCTCCTTCCTTGAGCGGGAAAATGTCCTGGCAGCGAAGGAGTTAATACTTTAGATCACTGAGCCACTGGGAAGGTTTCTCACATTTTTACATATTTGAATTGTTAAAGTTTTCATTTGACTTATTTCTAATACCACCGTCCTTGAATATGAGTTTCTTCAGCTGCACAGTGAGATGAAACCTTCCAGGGTCTGAGAAGATGAACTTTCACAACAAAAGCCCCAGTGTGTTGTTTCCCTGCTTTTACTGTGAAGGAGCCGCAGTGGGAAGGTTTGAGTGGTAATGGAAACAGCTCTGTGATCAGCGAGGCTCTTATCAGGGATATAAAATTACCCTGGGTTACATGCATGCATCGGTTCCCTTGACCCAGGGCAGGGCCGGACTGGGACAACAAACCAGCTCCGGTTCCATCCACACACACACACACACACTAACACACACACACACACACACACACACACACACACACACACCACCTCCTTTCAAAAGACAACAAATCGTCAGCATATAGCCTTGTCTCTCATGACCTGTTTTTGAGCCAGGCAGCGCATAACTTCTTCAAACTCCCTCCCTCATCTCTCAACCTTATCTTCCTCCCTCACCTCTCAACCTTATCTCTCAACCTCATGTTCCTCCCTCATCTCCCTCCCTTATCTTCCTCCCTCATCTCTCAACCTCATCTTCCTCCCTCATCTCCCTCCCTTATCTTCCTCCCTCATCTCTCAACCTCATCTTCCTCCCTCATCTCCCTCCCTCATCTCTCAACCTCATGTTCCTCCCTCATCTCCCTCCCTTATCTTCCTCCCTCATCTCTCAACCTCATCTTCCTCCCTCATCTCCCTCCTTTATCTTCCTCCCTCATCTCTCAATCTCATATTCCTCCCTCATCGCTCAACCTCATCTCTCAACCTTATCTCTCAACTCACCTCCCTCCCTCATCTTCCTCCTCATCTCTCAACCTTATCTTCCTCCCTCATCTCTCAACCTTATCTTCCTCCTCATCTCTCAACCTTATCTCTCAACCTCATCTCCCTCCCTCATCTCTCTACCTCATGTTCCTCCCTAATCTCTCAATCTCATATTCCTCCCTCATCGCTCAACCTCATCTCTCAACCTTATCTCTCAACTCACCTCCCTCCCTCATCTTCCTCCTTCATCTCTCAACCTCATATTCCTCCCTTATCTCTCAACCTCATCTCTCAACCTTATCTCTCAACTCACCTCCCTCCCTCATCTTCCTCCCTCATCTCTCAACCCCATCTTCCTCCCTCATCTCTCAACCTCATCTTCCTCCCTCACCTTTCAACCTCATCTTCCTCCCTCATCTCCTTCCCTCATCTTCCTCCCTCATCTCTCAACCTCATCTCCCCTCCCTCATCTCCCTCCCTCATCTTCATCCCTCATCTCTCAACCTTATTTAAAGCTCACTGTCAGTCAAATCAAAATAGCACAATGGGCCGATCAGATTAGAAGAAGGAAGGATGTGGTTCAGTCTGTGAAGATCTGGAGGCGATTCCAGGAACTTTTCTTTTTTTAGCATTACCAGAAATATGAACATTTTCCTTTCATTTTAAATAATTCATGAGTGTTGATGAAAACAATGAGGCATGTTTAGGGGACTGATGTTTATGAGTGTGTTTAACTTGATCAAAATAAAATAAAATTTGTGTTTGTAGGTGTTTTCATAAAGAGACTGTTGGGCCTTAGCAGAGATATGAGCTCTTCTTAGGTATTCTAATTTCAAAATCATATTTTATAATCAAATTTAAACAAATATGACTCCGACACAGTGGCTGTTCGTTAACCCTCGAGGAAGAAACCAGTCTCTACGGGAACTGGTTCCTCTCCCCGACCAGAACGCACAACAGAGAGAAGAGCCAACACTCCAGGCCTGTTCAGTACTGAAGCTCTGAGCTGGTGATAACACACACACACACACACATACACACACAGAGAGAGAGTTTCCTTTATTAAATCAATATCTAAGTCGATCCAGATGCACCCGACTGAGAGGAAAGGGAAAGTGTTATGAATAAAAATGTTGTCGTCTAGAAGAATGGTTCAAAAAGATATTCCCAAAAGGTAGAAATGTTTATTTAATATCCATCAGGCCAGATTGGAGATACTTCCTCCAGCAGGATCTGGGTCGGGCCCCGGGGTCACCTCCGGGTTCGGGCGTGTCCTCTAACAGACGACACCAACTTTCTCCTTTGGACAAGAAAGAGCAGCAGTTCAAGCTTCCTCCAAAAAATCCTTCTGGCCGCTTTTCTATTATACATATTAATACATATTTCTATCATTTCTCCTTGTATAGTATTTACAGTGACGCATGGTGTTGTCTCTTGCTCTTTTGTTTATCTCTGTAATATGAGAACAGGTTTCATTAAGCGCTTCTTTTCCCTCTGAGAGAATGAGTTACCACAGATCGTTGTTTTTTATTCCACCTTTTCCTCCATCTTGTGAAAACCAGGACCCTCCATGACCCACATCCCAGAGTCTCAGACAGTTTGTCACTGGTCCAGAGGTCTGGTCAGGAAGGATCACTTCCATCTGCAGCCAGCGATGACTCACGTGACCATTGCAGTCTGTCACGTGGTCACATGACTCCCCCAGTGTCTGCCCGAATGAAGAAAGAAACTATTTCAAACTGACGTGACTCGTCTGTGTTTCATTTCTGCTTTGTGTGTGCGACACCTGCTCTGAACAGACTGCAGGCTTTCATCACAGGAAAGAGGATCCGTGCCACCGTGAGGCGGAAGGAGGCCGACACGCTGGATTGCATTTGAGAACATGCAGCATTTTCAAACTGAAGTCATGAGAAGTTCCACACAGCAGGTCATCTGATCCGGTCCCATGACCCAGTGGGTCAGATGCGAGACAATCGGCAGAAGTTTTTCACTTCCAGTTCTATATTTAATCCTCAGCGTTACAGACGCGTGAAGCTGGAAATCACACAGACGGGGAAATTCAGATTGGTTCTGTGTTGAAACACTGACGTGAGAGCAGCTACATCCAGACACACACAACATCCTGTCACCAGTAGCTGCTCTCAAAGCTAAAGGTTCACGCTTTAACCAGAGCAGGTCTCTGCTTCACATGTCCACCTCGGGTCCTAATCTCCTCACTGTCATGTGAACTGACTGCACAGCTCAGAAGCACGGTCCAGTCCAGCAGCGAGGAGACACTGAACTCTGTCCTGCGTCCTCACTCTGAATCAAACATGATCTGAAGCCTGGAAATATCAAAGCACTACTACACTTACTAGTGTGTGGGTCAGTGTCTGTGCAGCTTCAATGAGGAAGTCACTGAGTCGAGCACAAACGTCTGCTGAGGTCCAACAGGCCTCTTGACTCTCTGAGTCCTGAGCTGTTTTACCTCTAAACACCAGGTGGGGAAAAGCACAACGTTAATACTTTTTCCCTTGGACATATATTTGACCTGCGAACACATCAGAATCAGAAAGTACTTATACATACAATGAACATAGAAACATAAAAACATAAAAACACAATAAATACAACACACATAAGAAAAGCAATAGAAAGAAACAATATATATTTACTCAATATTTACTTCTTATTTACTCCCTTTTTCTAATATTTATACAAAGTCACATTTATTTAGACATAAACATATCTAAATAAAATATATATAATAGATAAAAGATATAAAAAGTGAAGTAAAAAAGTGAAATGCAAGATGCAAAACAGTGAACAATGTGCAATGTAATGCAGTATAATATAATATAATATAATGTGATTTGATCTCGTTGGTGTGATCCTAGAGTTTAACGGGTTAAAATCAATTAAGCTGCAAAATGTCTTATTAAAGCTAAAGAGCCAACATTTATTAGATTCTTTATTGACCCATGTCCCATTATTCCAACAAGGTTTCGTGGAAATTCATTCTGTAGTGTTTTGCTTTATTCTTCTGAAGCTGGAGAAAACATGGCCGAGGTTTGAAAGGAGTAAATCATGGTGTTTCTACACGGTGTCAGGATTTTATAGACACTTTACATTTGTGGCCAGTGCTTCATTACCCTCCAGCCGACCTGTCCGGTCACCACTCTGTCTTATCATCCATCTCTGGTCAGACAGTCTTCTGATGCAGCCGCACCAATCGGAGCAGGAGAGGGCGCGGACTGAGGACGAGGACTGAAGAGACGGACGTCAGGGACATAAAGTCACAGGACACAAGGACGTCGCTGCCAGGATCGGGAGAAGAGCCACAAAGCTGCTATTGTTGCTGGAAGAGGAACCTCGAGCTGACAAATGACAAAGAATTTAAACCAGCACTCCCAGTACGATACAGTCACTGTGTCGAAAGGATGAAAAGGGGGAAACGGAGAGGCTAATCATTTGAACCATAACCTTTCCACATGTTCTTTTTCATTTTTCACATGCGACAGCCTGGGGATTACATGCAAAATATAAAAAAAAAAACAGTTTCTAGTTTATTTAACTGAATCGAGGCTTTAGATTTCTCATTGTAGATTTCAGTCATAAAAGCCTCAAGTGACAGAAGCCAACCAGATGTTCCCTCTAAGACAAAGAGGAAGAATCACTTTTACCTAAATTAACCTCATAAATGCAGAAACTGATTTGAAAAACAAATATCCACAGGTTTTTAAATAGCAGCGATAAATTCAGAGTACAGCCTGAGAATCAACTCTCCTTCTGCGGTGTTCATAGTTGTGAGAGTAAATATGATAAAGTAAATATCTCTCCACATATAAGTTTAAACACTGGTTGTGTAGCAGCAGCATGTTTCCAACTTACCAAACAAGATCGCAAAAATAGTTTGTAAAAGTCACAAGGCATTTCAATATATGTATAAAACATTTATTCAATTAAATAATCTGTTATATTTAGGCATTCAATTTAGTTTTCTTCGCCACTCTGCCAGAAATACAGTTGTTTTGATATATTCAGTTTAAAATAGACTGGTTTTTGATCATGTTAATTTATAAATGGAAACTTAAACCCTCAAATTAAGGACAAACACAGAGAAGACGACCTCTGTCCTCCACAGGCCTGTTAATCATTACAGTTGGTCTCCATGTTGCACCTTGCTTCAAACATTTGTTTGGGTTTGACCCCTCGTCACCTTCACTCTTTCTGTTTAACCGCAAAGAGCTTTGATTGATAGATTATGTGCTTGAGGCCTTGACGTGTCAGCGCAGCTACAGCTGAGAGGACACGCCTCCTGGTTTGATCCAATCAGTTTCAAGCTTTATTTGTCGTGCAATGTTTTTTTACAAAGAATTTCCACGTGACTGTGGACTCATGTGCAAATATTTTTCACTTCAGTTTCTCCAGTGGCTTTCTGTGGGAAACTGAATGTCTGTGTGTGCGTGTGTGTGTGTGTGTGTGTGTGTGTGTGTGTGTGTGTGTGTGTGTGTGTGTTGATGCAAAGGTCTCCTTCCTGCATGACCCAGAAGACATTGTTTCCCATCATAAAACTGAAGCTTCATTATTTTAAAGCAGTTTTTGTTGTTTAATTGATCTTCGTTGTGTTTCTTTCAGCTCTATTCTCTCAACCTGTATGAAATACAATATTAAATCTTATGATATCATTCATTCTCAGAATAACTGTGGGGCCTGTGATTGGCTGAGAGGTGAGGAGGCGGCGACTACAGTGTGCACGTTGCAAACTTTTGTTACGAATTGAAAAAACTGAACAAGCAGAATTTTAAAAAAGGAAAATTGCAATTTGAGATAAATCTGTGTATAATAACGCAGATAATAATAATATAATATAATCAATAATCCTTTGTTTTAATCCCCATTTAATTGAACTCCCCTCAGATATCTCACAAATCCAAAACCTTGATACTTCAAATACATCCTTTTTGTGTGAGAGAGTGTATGGATTTAATTTCTCACTAGTTGCCTTTCGAGCTGTTCCAAGTGAACGCACAATGTCATGATGCCCCCGTCTCACACTCTCCACATGTGGTCCCACAAACACACAGGAAGTGGCTGCTTCTCTCTTTCCTCCTGCGTGTGTCGGCCCCAGAGAACTCCACCGCACCGAGGTTTAACATCTTGTTATCGCTTGTTGTCACAATAAGCATTTTATTTTGTAAACAAAGGGTTTCTGTGGTGCATGGACACACACGCACACACACACACACACACACACACACACGCAAACACAGAGGAGAGCAGTCACACACATGTTGCTGTATATAAGTTCTGTTTGATATCACAACTTCTGCATCAGTAATCAATAATTAACCAGGAGTGTCACGTACAGTAAAAGTTGCTTCACTGATAATCAAAACAGCTCCGTCAGACATTTACCTATTTCACTGTATGTGTGTGTGTGTGTCTGTTTGTATACGTGTGTTTGTGTGTGTGTGTGTGTCTGTTGTTGACAGGCTGCTGTTTCTGACAGTTCCAACAGCACTGCACTTCAGTGATGCCATTATTAATCTTTTATAGTTTCCTGTTCCTAAATCAATGTCTTACTGGAAAGTGTGTATGTGTGTGTGCGTGTGTGTGTGTGTGTGTGTGTGTGTGTGTGTGCTTGTGTGTGTGTGTTTGTGGCTGAGACCAGTAGCATCACAGACTAAACATTTTCATTCACACAAAACAAAAATGAGAAGAGTAGGAAAATGGCAGTTTGACAAAGTCCACTTTCATTTTCACATTCCGTCCACAAAACCCCCCCCCCCAGATGTTGTGAAGCTGTGATTGGAGCAGGTTGTGTGATCAGAGCTTCTCGTGTGTAGCTGCTGCTTCATTCTCTTCCTGCAGCTCATTAGCAGCAGCGTGTTCCTCCCAGTTGGATAAACCTGACACCCGAGCTGCTGGGCGGCAGCTACATGTGCCAGCGTGTGCTCCTCAGACACCCTCGGCTGATCACAAGCACCACAAACAATGTCCCGGTGAACACCTGAGACTCTGGGAGGCGGGCCGGCCCGACACCTGAGTCCTGGCTCGGCGAGGGCCTCTTCACGCCAGCTTCTCCGCGGTCATCCTATCCCGTCGCTCGGCTGACAGCACGAGCCGGAAGAGGCACCGGGCCCTTTACTCTGATGACACGGGGAGTGACCCTAACCCCACGGCAGGGTGTGGGACATATACATGTGAGATCATCACGTTCAGGAGCTGGTGCCACCGAACGGAATCATTTTAAATAGAGGACACTGTCATTTGTTTACATGGTATCTCATCATTAATCCTTAAAATATTCATATAGTGTCCATTGATTCAGATACAGTGGACTGAGTGAAAGAAAAATATACATCTACATCTTTAGGATAATGTGATGTTGTTAAAGTCAGGGTCTGTCCACTTCCTGATGGCTGCGGTCCACCTATAGAGGGCAGTAATGAGGACGTCCACGAGGAATCGAACTCGGTCCCCTGTCCAGCTTCGTGAGGAGGCCTCTAGATGTCTTTATGCCAAGTTCACAATACTCTCAGAATACATATGAAGCCTGACTGTGTGTGTACATGCAGGGCATCATTACATGAGAGCACATACTGGGCGTCCATTGTCTCCACAGGGCGACCAGCTGTGGATCTGTGACACAGAAGGATGAGGAGTCTCTGGTCTTCTGCAGACGTCCTTTGTCCCGGCCCCGCTCATTAGGAGTGGGGACTGGCCCCCCTGCTGTTTTGAGACCCCCACACACCCAACACATACAACTACACATGTGCACATATAACATTCTTTGAACGCCATACTACCTCTTTGGTCCGATGTCAGATGGTGCTGATGACGATGCTACACCTTCAGCTGGTCTCACCAGTTTGGGTCCATCGTCCAACGTCGTCATTGTGCGTTTGCTTTTAATTTGTTTTGTTTGCTCGATGAATGAAATAAACATATAAATGAATAAAGGAACTAGTCTTAAAGGTTTTAAACGTTAATCTAAAGGTTTGTGTATAATTTGTCCAAAACAGACTGTAAATACCCCACGTGTTGTTTGAATGTGTCATAAATACCTTCAACTTTTAGGAAGTGAACTCAACTGAACTGGTTTGTGCTGCTACACATGACCTAGGGTTCACCTTCCTGCACACAGACACACACACACACACACAAACCTTGATGAAATAAACAACCTGGATGTGTGCGTGTGTGTGTGTTGTTGTTGTACTTTGTGAGAACATTTTGAGCATACACCCTGACCCTTCAGTGTGAGGACATTTTAGGAAAGTGAGGGCATTTTGGGCCGGTCCTCACTTTCTCAATTTACTGTTTGAGGGTTAAGACTTGGTTAGAATTAGGTTTAGGTTAAAGTAAGGGTTAGGATTAGGATTAGGATTCGGATTAGGATTAGGGTTAGAGTTAGAGTTAGGGTTAGGGTAAATTAAGGGTTAGGTTGGCTCCTTTAGTATGCCAATAATTGGGAAACTTGCAATATTACAGAAGCAAGAGGCAAACATAGGCCTCATTAAGTAATAAGCAACATGTAGTACTTAATTTAAAAAATATATATATATATAGAAGAATAAGAATGGAATTATCATAATATGTACCGGGTAAAAACAAGAAGAATATGTACAGTGTGAGAATACTATACATTTACATTGAAACTTGTGGTAAAGTTTTGCCTCCCCTTAATACCTCATTATTAATAAAGTGCTCAATTAATCCAAAATCCAAAATTATAAGTGTGTGTGTGTGTGTGTGCTCCACCTAGGATGACGCTGTGTCACCGCTGAAAGACGTAGCCCTCCTCCTCCCCCTCTTGCCCCTCCCCCTGCTCCTCCTCCTCTTCCCCCTGCTCCTCCTCCCCCTGCTCCTCCTCCTCCTCCTCCTCCTCCTCGGTGTGTTCAGTCTTCTGCGCAGCTTCAGCCCGGAGCCGCCGGAGAAACGAGGAGAAGCGTCGCGTGGATGTATTGAGAGTTTTTCCGCGTGACGTCGTGTCGCCGGAGGGAAGCCGGGGCTCCTCGGAGGAGCAGAGGTCCGCACGCGAGGAGGAGAACCCCGCCACGGAACTGTGAGTAGTCCTCCATTGCTCCTGCGTGTCTTCACCTCCACACACACACACACGAACACACACACGCACACAGACACACACTCGACTTTAACCTGATCCCCTGACGTACGCGTGTTACCGAGACGCTGCGACACGTCCAGAGTCCGGCTGGTGAAAAAGGTGACGAGCTGGGAAAGCCACCGTGAAACCAGTCGTGCAGGAGTCCACCAGTAGGAAACACAATCAACAGGTCAAAGTCAGCACTCCAGTGGTTTCACTGGTTTGAAGTGTGACGCTGCGTCTCTGTGTTTGTGTCTCTCACTAAGTGATTAACTGGGTCGTTTCCCCACACGTCTCTGTTTGTATTTCCAGTTTAAACTGTTGTGTTATTGTGAGCTAGATGGATGTTTACTGGGAACACTGGTTGTGTTTATTAGCTGTGTAAATAAGTGGGATCAGACCTGGGAGCCCAGTGTCCCTGAGGCCTGAGACACACCAAAACAAACAGACCCCTCAGGTTCTGGTTGAAGCCGGCACCTGAGAGAAGCATCCGGCTTTCTGATGTTTACAGTAACTTGCGTCTTCATTCGATTCCCTGTGGTCGATGATGCAGCTCCACTTTCCCCCACTATCCAGAGAGTGAAGCCAAAATCTCCTGAATGCCGCCATCTTGGAAGTTCGTAGCCAGCGTCTGTGTGGTAGCTATGTAGCCGCAGTAGTCGAGTCAGTCTCTTTCTACCACATTAAATACCTAATTTAAATTAAACTTATCAGAAAATTTAGCCATGTCGGCACTTCCATCAAGAAAAGATCAGAAGAATAACTTCAAACACTCAAACCAGCATGCCGGGACAGTAGGTGGCGCTATACCCAACATCAGCGATCAGTCAAATACCAAGAAGAAGAACACCGCGGTCCCAGTGATAATGGGCGGAGCGGGCGCCACTGAATCTGGGTCAGCTGGTACGTTGGTAAAAACCCCAAGTGACACCATTAGCATGTGGACATGAGACAAATGACTCAAGAGACTTGATGAGTCATGGTGTGAACGTCCTGAAAAGCACCTGCACGTGGACGGAGTGACTCACCGGACCACAGATCCTTTCCTACTAGAACCCGAGTGAAGCTTCCTCCATTAGTCGACTCCTCCTCTTCCTCCTCTTCCTCCCTGACACCACACG
Source organism: Pleuronectes platessa (assembly GCF_947347685.1). Lineage (NCBI taxonomy): Eukaryota > Metazoa > Chordata > Actinopteri > Pleuronectiformes > Pleuronectidae > Pleuronectes > Pleuronectes platessa. The sequence goes on from NC_070637.1 coordinate 25,087,950, forward strand.
TGCTCGGCATCAATCTGATAAAAGGTTTTAATCTGATGAGCAACATTTTCCAGAGTTCGGCAGATGTGTGTGTGTCAGCTCCTCTGCTATGTTTAGACATTTAAAGTCTAAACCACACGGTGGATCTGCTGCCTTCCTCCGACTCACTGGCAAAAATGAAAAATGGGCTAATTTCTGACCACACACAGTGAAAACCATGAAGAAGATGATAATAATATTAAGAAGAGCACAAGGTTTATTTCACAGGAAGCAGTCGGACTTGACTTAAGTCTAAATAGGGACGTGACCCAGTTCTTGCACCACGAATACCAAACCCTGGGTATCTTATCTCAGTTCAGTGTTTTGTTTGTTTAGATTGTCGTCCATGACAGCCGCTCTTATTGTCCTTCCATGGCTAATCTCTGATATGACTCTGTATCTGCCTGGTCACTAGCTTGTGATATGAGTTGAGTGTTACGCGTGCCTTGTGACGAGTGGCCTTGGATAAAGGAAGTTAAAATGAGTAATTCGTGTCTTTAGCGATGAGCTGTTTTTTTTTATTTTAAGAGATCTAGTTCCAGTTGCTGCTGCGGTGGAGAACGAGATGTTGGGTCTCGGCCAAATTGGGCGAGCGAACACTCCCTCATCTCATCTCAAAGTCATTTCAGCCATTCAGACGAACACTCTGCATAATTAGTCAGTAATGTCTCCACATACCGGGTCACATGCCTTCTCCCTCAGCTCAGGAACAGTCAGTCAGCAGCGAACCTGCGCTTTATTGTGAAGGACACGCTGAGACCATCACAGGAAGTGGGATTCACCTGTTGATTAAATCAAACCTGTGACCTTTCCACCGTCAGGACACTTCCTCTTGAGATTTGTAATAACAGCCATCTACGTTGGGGGGGGGGGGGGTTCTTCCATCTTCTTCCTACAACAATTGAAGTCGGCTTTTCATTAACTAATGAGTGTGTGTCTGTGTGACTTTGCTGTGCAGCAGATTACTGGCGGCTTCTGTTACTGGTGAGAGACTCTAATCTGGTTTCCCACTCTTAACGAACGTCCAATGTGTTTCCTGTAAAATATTAATATTGCGTTTTTTTCCGAGGTGTCGACTGAAGCGTTGGGTAATTTCAGATTGAGAGTCCCGGCTCCTCACCGCTCTGTGTTTCATATCAAGCATTTCAAGGTCGCTCATTTCAGCACAGCCCCATTGGGAGAACCTGAAGAGACCCACGGGCGCTGCTAATTATGGGGACATTCCATCAGCGCGGGACTATAACCACATTCTCATCGTTCATGTTGACACAGAAATGTGAATATGACTGTCACACACTTCCAGTTTGAAATGACATCTCACAGCAGAGAACAGTTCTGCTTAAAGATCTCTTCTGATCATGGTACCGGCACCGGACATGCCTCTGGTACCACAGGAAGTACATTGACGGGTAATCTGTGCTCCGATCAGGTTTATTAAATTCATCCAGATAAAAACTGCAATTTCCTTTTCCCCCAAAAAAATCACTTCTTCTTAGCCGCTCCACAGATGAATTCTAGATTTATTCATCTGTGTTCCTTCTCAACCTGGACGTACTACATGATAGGGGAAGTCTTTAGTTTCATTCTCTGTGTATTTGTTTTTGAAAGGGGTTTTACCTGAGCCGGGGGGGGGGGTCGTTGTCTGAGGTGTGAACTGTAGTGAAACCTCCTGGGGATGGAAGGCCACACTGTTGTGTATGTGGCTGATAGGCAGTGTCTTCACCCTCCTTCTCAGCTCAGAGATGGTTTGGACAATGGAGACTCACAGAAATTACATTCATTGCATTCCCAGTCAAACAGAGACATCCAGGAGCTACTGGTCTCGGCTGCTCCCACCATCATCGGTTGTTTCTTTCTGTTTGGAGGTGAGTGGGAGTCCGACATGATCCACCTGCTCTGTCCCCGTGTTTCCTCTGGCGCCAGCAGGAGAAACGCTCCTCCACCACATTCAGCTTAATTCATCAGTGGGACAGCAGACATGGTTCAATACCAGCATCACTCAGCTGGTGTTACTGGTGCTGGTGCTTTGAGCAGCTGGTTTAAGGCGGAGACAACCTCTCTTTGACTGATGTGTCATAGTTTCGTTAAAAATGGGACGTCGTGTGGATGAAGTGATTCAAAGTGGGCTGGATGAGAAGATGGAAACCAGTTTAATCTCTGTACTTTTAGTGAATTGAATCTTTTAGCACCAACTGGAATCAGGTTGACATCATTGTATCTGAACTGCACCCCCTACAAGGTGTTCTCACCAAGCTCAGCGGGTGTCAGTCACTAAATGGTTCCACTGCCTGTGTGCTAACTGCTCGGTGCACCACAACGGCACATTTGCAGTTTCGACACAAATTGTAAAACACAACGTTTGACCAAGACTTCGGTGGAGACACATCTGACAGAAGGTTCAACTGACAGTTCCTCTTGCCTCACGCCTCGGGTGCAGAACCCGGCTGAACACGTTCCTGGATCAGTTAAGCCCCAGGACGCACAAGTATGAAACTTATCTTACAAAATAAACTGTGCAGAAAATATAGCATTTAATATTACATTTTACATTAGTAAATTGTTTATTTTATTAATTCAACATCTATATATAAAGCTGTAGTTATTTTGTTTTTTTAAATGGACCAATAAATCTGTATCATAAAGTTTTTACACCCTAATATCAGCATCGGCAGCCGAAACTCCAAATTGATCAGATCGACTCTCAGTAAACTCTCACATTGGTTTATCTCTGCAGCTGAAGTTTCTCAGCTTCCTGTGTTTGATGATTAATCTCTTTCACAACATAATGACCTGCATTTTCTTTTTATGCCCAAAGAGGAAACTGAAGTCAGGACCAACTATAGCACCTCTCGTGTCGGTCCTATGATGAGATACTTAAATATTTAGATTTACAAAAAAACAACAAAGTAGAAGTTACTCAATGATCACGCTCAGTCAGATGATCAACTTCACAAACAATGACTCTGGGAGAATCCAGAATCCAAATGGGTGTTTGCTAATGTCTGAAGTAACGGCTCTTATTGATGTGCTCGGCCGCCGCTGCTTTCCAAGATCCATTAAAACCGGCTTACAGGGATATAGAGCGGCATGTACACAACTAATCCATAATGCTGCAGCCATTTTACCGACATCAGCAGCTCCTGATTATGGTAAATACATGAGTTTTAAAGTCTTTAATGCTTGGGCGGCGGGGGGGGGGGGGGGGGGATAAAATCACAAAGTATTGCCTATGATGACAACACACACAGACACACAAACACACACAGCATTTATTGTAAGTGATACTGTAAAAGCATTACGCACAGTGTGCAAAAACCTGTCTGAGTGAAGTCAGACAGGACGAACTGGTTGTTCTTTGAACTTCTTTGGAACTCGAGCATCTTATGAGATTAAAGTGATTCATCTGTAGGATCTGACACGATCAACGTGATGATGTGTTAAACAAACTTCTTCAGATCAGGTATTCCTGCCAGACCTGTTCCACAGCCTTCCTCCCTTCTCCCTTAGTTCACCTCACAAGTGGAACCGGGAGGTCCCGCTCGGTTTAAACCCTTTGATATACAAATACATACAGAGAATGGATGCCATAGAACTTCTTTTAATATCTGGGTTTGTCACTGATAAGTGAGAAATATCACAAATAAGTAAATCTTCCTTGAAATAGCTGGAAACTGAAGTCTTGCGAGTGGTGGAGGAGAAGAAGAAGAAGAAGAAGAAGAAGAAGAAGAAGAAGTAGAAGTGAGTTCCGTTAGAACTGGTGTGATCCCTCCGCCCAGGACTGTGATGGATTGACTGTACTCTCTAGTTTTAATGCTGTTGTGCCACTCATCAGTCTGAGTTGAAAGGAGAAGTGCTCGGGGGTGTAGACGTGCCGTGGGAGGAGTAATTTGATGAAGGGGGGGAAATGAGCCATGGAGATATTAGACACAGAGCGACTGTTTGGAACCAGAAGTCGCTGCGAGTCCTGGATTCAGATCAAAACCACATCTGAGACGTTAAAACTCCAAATATTTACCTCGGAAAACAGACTTGATGAATAATTTAATCTTCTGCAGGTTTACAGTAGAGGCCTTTTTTCTACTGGGGGCACTTACAACTACCTGTAACTTAATGTGTGGCCCTTGTCTCCCGGTCTGATTTTGTTTCCACTGTTTCCCGCCCACTTCAGAGACACGTTCCTGGGATTACAGTTCAGCATGACTCAGAATGGGGGGGGGGGATTCTAACTAAATCCGGTGTCTGAGTACTGCAGGGAGAATAGAGTACAACAGCTCATCTGCCACCAACACAGTTCAAAACACAGGATATGGAGCTTAGCACTGCCAGGAAGTGAATCTCAAAGTGCTGGTGTTATTTAAATTATATTGTCATAGGTACTGTAGACTGCACGGTGTCAGAGCAGTGTTACCAGTATAACCACACTTCCCCCCCCCCCCCCCCCAGCAGTGTTCAGGTACTTCTGGAATCCAAACTTCTCATGTCGGGGCAAAACTTTATCTAGCTATTACACCGCCAAGGGATTTGTGCCCCTTTCCTTTTTTTTGTTTTTGTGTATTTTAGCAGGATTTCCCAAAAAAGTACTGATATGAATTCCACAGAAGTTGGTGGAGGGAGGGGACGTGGACCGGGAAAGAGATGATTCAATTTGGGTGCGGTTCCAGTTATTTTTTAATCACTTTCTTTATCATTGCAAGTACATTTTTATGCATTTTCCAAGGAATACAAATTTAGTGAGCATTTAGAGGAAAGCTATTTATGAGTGTGCGGTTCCTGTTTCATAACAAGGAGAAGCAGCCGCACAGAACCTGGAGGGATTCAGATGATGACGCTCACTGTACGTCCCTCCTCTGTGTGAACTGCTTGGAAGAGATGACACAGTCTCGATGACGAGGAGGAGGCGTCTGGGCTTTAGCAACAGGATGTGACTGTTTGGAGACGAAGGTCACAGATCAACCAGTGCGCCGCCTCCCATTGTCACCAGCACAACAAACCAAGAGAGGTGGTAGAGAGGAGTTTTATCGTTTAATATATTCTCTGGTTGAACCCTTTTTATTTGGCTGACGGACACGTTTAGATAGATAGATGGATACTTTATTAATCCCGTGGGAAATTCAGATCATCCAGTAGCTTGTACACTTAACACATCACTGACATACATACATAAATCACATAAATCACATATGGAGAACAAATCTACAGATACATGAATGGAATGCAATGATGTGATTGTGTCAGTGTCCAGTAGGAATGTGTTCTTGTGCTGCTGGAGTGGATAGTACAATAACATATAAAATGTATATATATATTTATATATAAAAACAGCAGAAAAAAAAATAATATATAAATATATAAGAATATGTAGTTTACTCTCTTTTAGCAGAGTGTGCACGATTGTCTGGACTCCTCCCTCTCCGCCTCATCCCTTCTTCCTGCCCTCGGATCCTGAGGATGTGTCACGAACTTATTTAGCCATTTATAGTTCATAATTCAGAAGTAATAACTTCACAGGAATCAATCAGATTTCCTCAACTTGTTACAGGCTGTTTCAGGCCCATCATTTTTTATTCTATTATCTTTTAAAAGATAAGACTCTCACACGCACTTCATGATTTACAACCTGATTATTTTTTACATGATTTTGATCTTAGTTGAGAATAGATGCATATCCACAGACGGAGCTGTGACATATGAACACGTCAGGATCCTGTTTTAGAGATGTGGTCATGTGTGTGTGTGTGTGTGTCTCTCATTGTTTCGTGCATGAAGAGGTGTCGACGGCGAGCGGGGGTGTGGCTGCATCCTGCTCACTCTGTTGTCTGACAGGAAAATTACGACTTCATTAAATTGATTTATTATCACAGAAACTAAGGCTGGCCAAAAATAACAATAGCAATAATTCTCATCAATAGAAATTTAACAAATAAACATATCATTATATATATATTGATGTGTTAAGCATTGTGCAAACACATAATTGATCTACCTCAGAGTTTAAAACCTCAACTTTCCCTCGGGAGCATAACTCTGTCTTAAAACTATTTGTATCAGCTGATATGATTTTGTTTTTCTACCTTTATCATTTCTGGTTTTATCTTCCAGCCCAAAGTAAAGTTGAAGAAGTTGTATTGTACGCAAGTGCTTAATAATCAGCATTTATGGACTTCTTCATTTTGTAACCATGATTTATCCTATCACTTAAACACTTCACTGCATTAGCTTGACTTGCATTAGTGTTAACCACACCATTGTGTTTGTTTGTGCGTGTGTGTGTGTCCTCCCTGACTCGCGCACACTTCCTGGTCTACCTCGCTTTCCCTTACAAGCCATTTGTATTAATATTTTTTTAAATACTTGGTGACTCCCTTGTCTTTATTAATGTCTTTCCTGTAATAACTCTTGTCACAAGTTTCACTCAAAAGCTGAATTATCATGTTGATCATTGCTCCGGCTAATATGACGTCTTTTGACCACTTAACCCCGGCTCTCTAACCACGGCTCTACCAAGTGTCACTTACCTGCTCACCACCAGACCTCAGAGAGTCAAGCTTAGCTACTCACGGCAAATATGTCTGGGCTTACATATCTGCTAGATGCGTAAGTGGTCAACTGTCCCTGGAACTGGTTAAAAGGTCGGTTAATGGTTCATAGCTAGTGATTTATAAGACGCTAGGTGCTCAAGTCAGGCCCCAGACGAGGAGCTGGCTCCATGTTCAGCTACCACGGGGAAAGTATTGCTAATAACACAGAGCTTGATATCAGTGCGAGGAATTCACATCAAGTTCTCCACAGCTGGTAATCTTACACACTTTACTCACGCCGGTGGAAAGCGTACGGCACATTGTGTAGCCTCAGTTGTGTAAACAGATCAGATCACACTGTGAATCAAGTGTCAGGACTGAACAGGGTTTGTGTTCTGCATTAATTGAGCGTTTGGCAAAAGACAGCGACAGCGTTTATCAGCTCAGTCCCACACGTACAGTACAGAGCGTGTGAGGGATGTGAAGCATGTGGCAAGTCTCTGTTGATAATGAAGAGTTCCATTCTAAGTTAAGTAAGTGTGTGTCTGTCTGTCTGTGTGTGTGTAGATGTTTCCTATTTAGGACCTTTTCCAGAATACACACTGACCTTGTCTGGACCAGCAGACCCTGTGGAGACCAAAGCCTGAATCATCTCCGAGGTCCTGGTGGAGTTCAGGGGTGATATGTGAATTGTGGTTAGTGTTAGGTATGAACTGGTGCAATGCAAAGTGCTTCAAAGGATGTGGATACTGGTTTTTGTTTCCTCTTTAGGACCTTTCCAGTATAAACACTGACCTTGAATTTGGTTAAGGTTCGGGGAAAGGTTTCCGTTTGGCTGTCAGTAATGAATGGAAGTCAATGCATTGTGTCTAGCTCCTTCACAAAACCCTTTTGTGTGTTATTATTTTCAGCTGCGACTTAAGAAAAAAACAAAAACACCCACTCCCATTTTTAAAGGCCGGTGAAATCCTCAGCCAGGCCCACGAGTGTCACTCCAACCCATGAAGCTGGACCTTTGGCCCTTACTGGTGTGAATACTGGTGATGACTGTGGATGTTTGATGGGCAGGTCCCAGATCAGCAGCACAGTCTCTCTCGGCTGCAGCCCCTCAGGCTATTTATGGTTCTCATCTTTCGCACCATGTTGCTATTAGGCCCACATTCCCTCCTGCCAAAATATCCTCCTATATATTTCTGACCCGGGTCAAGCTGTGCTCAAAAATAGCCCATTGGTAGCGTGTGTATGTGTGTGTGTGTGTGTGTGCATGTGTGTGTGACATTCTAACACTGGTACGAATAGGCTGCTTTATTTGCATAGTGCGAGTTAAACTGCTTTGCGTTGTGCATGAACGAACAGCCAGGGAAAACAAAATGCAAAGGACTTCTAGAGGTAACGCTGTACTGAGCAAAGAGCCGGTGAACCAGAACAGCTGAGCCTCTTCTGTATTCCTGGGTGGGGTGTGTGGGGGGGGGGGGGGCAGTAATCGTTGATGGAAAACATTGATTTATTTGTGTCTTCAGAGATGCTTTCCTTCACGGGCCATTTGTGAGAGAGATTTATGCAAAAGGCTCTGAGAGCATCTCGAGCTGATTGTATTTTAGCATTGGGCGAGGCGACCTCTGTTTCTTTTTGTTTTCTTCTGCTTCTCACGGAGGACGTCAGGTCGAACCCCACTGTGGAGTTCAAGAAGCAGAACATGAGTGAAGGACGTCAGGTTAAGTTAATGCTTCTGATAAGAATCACTGTGTTTAGGGCCCGAGCACCGACAGTACCAGGCTTCTCGTTGGATTATTGTTAGAAGAATTGTATACAAGTTATCATGTTTGAATGTACTGCTGATGCAAAGTGTGACTGTCTGACATAGAGGTGCAGTCTGGCACCTCTGAGTTCAACAACAGGACAACAACGCTTTGCAAGAAACCACAGACAGATGCTGTCTAGTTTTCTACTTAAACAGGAAACACGCCTGGAAAGATGTGATGATGAAGATGTTTCACTTTTCTGTATGCAAATGTAACCCTAACCTTGAACCTAACCCTAACCCCGTCGAAGTTGGCTGCGACCTACTCAAAGGTGCGGACTTCCCTTGCAAGTAAAAACTACGTACGAGTGTATGTGTGGTGTTTGATTCGTGAATTCTTACAACATTGATACATGTCTGGGTGAAATTCCCTCGACAATTATTCAGGCAAATGCATTTTTGACGGCTTGAAAACTCACCAAACTTTTCTCGGGCCTGATGAAAATGTACGTATTCTGGAGTAATTTCGAAATGGGCGTGGCAAAATGGCTCAATAGCGCCCCCTACCACGCAGCGATTCCATCTGGGCTAACCGACCTTCAAGGAATTCGGTTAATAAAAAGACACTTGCACCAAATTGATAAAAGCAACATTAGGTAGTGATAGCCCCCCCCCCCCCTCTGTTTCACTTTCCTCAGGGTGTTTTTTGACGTTTTCACCATTTCCCCAGGGGAATAATTAATGGATCAGGATTGATATCTTGGGATGTAATTGAATTTAAGGTGACCTTGGCTGAGGTATGCGCTCCGCTAAGTGCCTTTCCTACTTGTGATGGAGCCGGGGCAGCATGACTCATCTTTGATCAGCTCCGCCCGATCGAAGAGTTCGAGCAGTGGAATAAGGGATGAGGAGTTTTGAAAGGAGGAATACAAATCTAAACTTGATGTGTGATGTGCTCATAGGTTCAACTTCATAGGTTCAACTTCTTGTCAGAACCTTTGCTGCTGTGTTGTGAACAAATTGAAGGTTGGTTGATTTCTGGGGGAGCCTGGAAGAACTGTGGAGATAAACGTATGAATGAGAGTGTGTGCGTTATTCAGTGATATCAAATAAAGTCTATTTTTTTTCATTTTTGCTTGAAACATGACCTGAATAATTAAGTGATTTTAAAAAATATTCTAAAACCTCCTCTGCTCCTCACCTGTGACTCACTCCGTGGTGTCAGCAGAGCAGAGCTGAGAGGAAAACTGAAGTTTGAACCATTTCCCAAATGTCTTACCCACACTTGTTAAAACCTGTCTCCTGATGGAAGAGCCTGCAGGGAGATGGTTGAATGTTTAACCAAAATTCCTCTCGCTCATATCATTCCATTGTGCTGCGTGCACCGTTCAAACACTTCCGTCAAACTACCAGTGAGTGTTTCCTGTGCTTCTTTGTATCATCCTTCTTCCCCCTCTGTCTGCGAGGCCTTGAACTTTGTCCTGAGACCTGGTGTGTCTTCGGTGTTGGACACTTGTCTGCTTCGCTGCGTCCTTATCTGCTGTCCACAGACGAGGTAATCAGCAACATGAGCCTGGGTCCGTGCTGGTGACCTGTTTCTCACTGGTGGCTCTGGGAAGCTTTCAGTGCAGCAGTGTGCACGCTAACCTGCTAAACTGGGCTACTCTGTTATTGTTAATAACTTTGAGCTGCTTTTCCCATAAGGAAAGAAAGCTGCTATAGAAATAATTTGATTGTTCTTTTTATTTGAACTTCTCACGGAGTGTTGAGCGTTCACCGGTGAGCAGGTGAAGATTCACCTTTACACTTTGTAGTCTTGTGTAATGACTGATTGTGATTGTCGTACATTTAGTTGTGTTCTGTGCCTCGAAAGCAACTCGACCTTCACCCTGAATATTCTTTAAACTTCTTTTCAGCATAGAGGTACAATAAGTAGAAACTGCTGAGATGTACAGAGAGCATTTACACTTTTATTATTTACTTTTTTGTTATACCTGCAACAAGAGTACAATCCAGAATCTTCCGATCAGAGTCTGTGATGTCCAGAGACAGAGACGTCACCCTGTTAGCGGACTCCTCTGCTCGGCTCTTTTATCTGGAAGTGAATGTTTCAGGCAGTTTGTTTGCTCACTGTGAAAAGTGATATGCTCCATTATCTGCTCCTTTCTCATATCTAACCAGCACGACCCGCTGGTTAATGATTAATGAAACTCCGTTGTGTGTTTAAAGGGAACTTTCCACACCAGGGTCTTTGGTAACATCCTATTCTGCTGTTATTTCCTTTTATTTATTTAATTTGTGATGTTTTAGCTGTGCTGATTTATCCAATAGAGAGAAAATAGTAGAGTTATTATTGTTTATCAGGTGGTGTGGTGACATCAGAAAGGTTTACAGCATCGAATAACAGCACCAAATCCGATGAGCCCTGAGAGACGGCAAGAACAATGACTGTACTGTCTGAAGCTGCAAATACACAAAAGGAATTTGTATATTTGGTTTACAATATTTACCTTGGATTTAAATTTACCAGCACGATATTCAGCCTCCAGCTCGGAGCCGGTGTTTCATGTCAGACTAGTTCATGTTGTTCCTCAGCCGGTGAAGCCAGGACCAGGATGTCCTCACTTCCGGGTGTAAATCCTGTAGAAGCACAACGTTGTCTGCTCGTGTGCGGATTGTCGAGATGAAATGATGTGAGAGTTTTGTATCACGATTGCATCTTGGAGATTTGCTGATTTTGGATGATGGTGATAAACAGTATCACCCAAATCTTCATGGTAGCTGCAGTAATTAAAGATTAAGATGTAGAAATAAACATCATTTTTAACCCCAGTTTACATTGAAACTGGTCATCGCCCGTTTTTTAATAATAGAAATTATTAGATGGTAGTAAAATCCACATGTATTGTTATAAAAGATCAACATTCAAAACTTTTATAATATTGAGTTTATTATCAAGTAGGATGAAAAAGAACAGGAAGTGGTTAAACTGTGGTGGTGGTGGTTCCCAGCAGCCGTTGACACTCTGGTTGTTCTGTCTGTTTTCAGGTTCAACCCTCCTCCGCTCTGCCACGCCCCCCCCCCCCTCCCCCCCCCACCCCCCCTTCTCTCCCTTTCCTCCCCGGCTCCTGTTCCCCAGAGGACAGAGCTAAGTATGGGGTAAAAGAGCCGAGAGGAGACGCAAGGACGAGACAAGCTGAGGAGGCACCGCTCACCTGCACAGGTAACGTCCTGCTGTGTGACCTCATCCCTCCAGATGTCCTAGTCCACTGTCCACTGTCAAAATAATACTAATAATCTTTCCATACATGCCTTTTAAAGGGAAGGACACCCCTGGTTTAGAACCTTTATTTGTCCTCCTAACTATAGAAAGACACACTCGCTGTCCTTAGACCTGCCGCTGCTCTTCTTTCCTCCCGTCCCCCCCCCACCCAGGTGAGACGCCGCCTCACTGAACCTTCTATCAGGTGGAAACCTCGATGTTCAAACACAGCCTGGCATTGTCCCGTCAGATCTAATCAATGCACCACGCCCCTGCTGCCTGTGATGAGCTGGAACTCTGCAAACAGCATCATAGTCCATCTGGCCCACTGTTGTGGAAAGATCCAAACCTGCACTGTAAACAGTTATCTATGTTTTAAGAGCCTAGCAACAGATTGGAACGTTATAAAGGTTCTGAGGGTTTAATTATTATTTAGAAATGAAGAATGTTCACCTATGTATGGACGTTTTGCCTACATTTTTATTATGACTGACTTATGGTGCAATAATAGAATAAAACTAGGTAAATATTAACCTAAAATCTGCCACAATAAAATATTCAAAATGTGCCGAAGCCTCCTATGGCCAAGTTACAAGTTTAAGTCCGATCTCGAGGCGCATGTGGGGCCACATGTTAATATCAGGTGTGAATGGGGCCTAGGTAGTTTTTTATTGTTTTGATCGAGAGACCCCTACTGGCTGAAGTTATGTATTTAATTGTATATTACGCCCCAAAACACTTTTGAGCTATTTCCAGACCTCTTATACAAACTCTCATACGTGACTCTGGACACGCCCTTAAAGCTCCATGTGCTTTGGTCCACGTAATATTAAGACTTGAAAAACCAGAACAAGAATTCGACTTCACTAGTTTCCAAGTCTTTGAATTCATCCCCGTCCTTGTTAAACAGTGGGTGAACTGGTTTGGTCACTGATCCACTGCTCAGCTCGACCGGCCTCGTTACCACAGACGAATCACACGCCTCCTCTCCAGCTGCAGGTGGTCGCTGTCTGTTCAGCCTCCGCCTGCTGATGGTTAATTACACGTCTGGATGCTGTGGTCTGGTCAACGTGATGTTAGGCGTTCTTCTTTAACCCCTCCCAACTCATTTCCCAGAAGTCCTCTTGTTTGTTTGGCAATACAGGAAAGCTTCATTATCCATGTGCAACAGAGAAAGAAAGAAAAGAGGACCGGGGGGGGGGGGTAAAGAGGTAGAGCAGTGTCGGGGCTTGTCCCCGTTTGTAACACGACACTAAACTATCAGGATTATGTATCATCATCATCATCCTCTGTTGCTGTCACTGAGAGAAATGAGCAAAGAGCAGCGAGGAGACGGATAGAGGAGGACAGCTGGAGGAGGAGAGGGGGTGGAGGAGGTGGGGTAAACAAAGGGAGAGGGAGCAAACAGGAGTGCAGCGGAGCAGGGATGTTGCTAGGAGGCCGAGAGGAACACGATACAGAGACAGGAAGGAGACGGGCGACTGGGGAGGAGGGAAAAACCAGCTGAGCCGACGTTTACCCAGTTTGACTTCTCACATGAGTTTGTTTTCAATGAGACTACATTGGACATGGGGTTTATTAGTATATTATTCATTAGTGTGTGTGTGTGTGTGTGTGTGTGTGATCTTCCACATCATCTCTTTTATCATGCTATCTTTCATGATACAAATCAGAGTGAGATCAATCAGTTGGGCCACAGCCACAGGGATTAATCGATCAATACATCAGCTGTTCACCGAGGTAGTTCATCAGTAACCTGAGGAAAAGTACAGGAGTCCAAGCAGATGTTGTGGCCGCTTCGCTGGCACAATGAGGAGGAAGAGGAGAGAGAGGCCCCGAAAGTGGAGGGAAGGGTAGAAGGAGGGGAAGAGGGGAAGAGACAGACATGAGAGACGGCAGAGAGCAAGTCCTCAGCAGGGACGTGTGATTCTGCCAAAGCAGAAACCCGAGGTGGACTCCAACCTCCTGAAAGACTGTATTGTCTGTGTGATCCCAGCACTCTCAGGGATTAAAGTTCTCAGTTGCTGTTGCAGATTTCTGTCAGTTGGATTCCAGAGAGGCTGAGGTTCAAGTTCAGGGAGTTTCTGACCAGTAGCAAAGAGAAGGGAGTGAGACCCATGAGCCAGGCAGGAGTATGGCACCTGCAGAGGAAAAATTGAGTCTATCTCCAAGGTAAACAGAGAGTTAATAACCCACACTGGCAAATATGAATACAGCGTGTACAGATACTCTCCCATATCAGGGTCTTTGAGTTATATTAATGTTTATTTTCTGCAGTGAACATGTTTGTTTGCCTCGTCCACTAACACCGACCATCACTCTGCTCCCAGTGACGCTCCACGGCTGAAACCAGTACCGCACGCAAGACATTTAAATATTTAAATATCATTTAAATGCTTCTGCCTCTCCCATGTTTGCACCTCTTATTATTTGCGCAATTATTTTTAAGTACATCGCCCGCAAAACGCCCACCAACCAAACTTCCAATCTGTTGTAATGCACACCACAATTAAACACTGGGATCTTTATCTGAGGCTGTAAAAATGATTAACAGGAGTTTCCAGTAACTGTTTCATAAAGCAGCTGATTTTACAGACTAATCTTACCCCCCCCCCCCCCCCTGTTGAATGTTTTTATTACCGGTTGGACACTAGTTTGATTGTTTTATTGTGTTTAGTTTGCACTGAATCCAGAATGTGAACCTGCTTCTTCTAGTTTGTTAAACCCTCCTGTTCTGTCAGAGCTCTCTCACCCTGACTGGTTCCCTGAGTCTGAAGAATGTGCAGAGAGGTTTCCTGAGCGGCCGGGACAGAGGGGTTAACAGAAATCACAGAGCCAGCAGCAACTAATAAAAACATATCTTCCACTTGACACGTGGTCGGAGGCAGTTCCACAGATTTGTGCCCCGTTGGCAGCAGCTCCCTTCTGAACTGAGGCGGCTCTTACATCACACCCAAGCATTCACCCCCTGATAGGATTGCAGAACATGAGAATGCAGTGAATGGAGGTTGGACCCAAAAAGAATTAACCGATCAGTCGAGAGCTCCAATATTTATAGCAGGGACAGATTGCAGCCCATCCTGGTTTGTTCCCTCACCTGCTGAGTCAGCAGTTCTGGGGATGTAGTAGCTGAACTTGACCCTTGACCTCTCTGTTCAAAGCAGCAGGCAGAGTGTCTTCACAGGAACAAGTGAAGACACCGGAAGACTGTGTGTGTGTGTGTGTGTGTGTGTGTGTGTGTGTGTGTGTGTGTGTGTGTGTGTGTGTGTGTGTGTGTGTGTGTGTGTGTGTGTGTGTGTGTGTGTGTGTGTGTGTGTGTGTGTGTGTGTGTGTGTGTGTGTGTGTGTGTGTGTGTGTGTGTTCATCAAGGTTGCGTCAGGAAATTGTTGCTTCACAAAATGTTTCACAACTCTTCTTCTCCCGTGTGTTATTCTGACCTGCTCCACTTCTGACTTATTCTGGGTCGACAATACAATTAGCAGCAAATCCCAGAGGACGTATTCAGTGTCAGTCAAACAAGACAAAGTTAACTGTTGAAATTCTGTTCATTCAAATATGAACCTTGCATTTGTAGCGTTTCCTTATTTATTGAAATTTGTCCAAAAAAAAACCATTGTTTCATAATCTAAAGCAGGAGAACAGCTGTTGTGACCTGAAGTGTGTTTGTGTCCCTAACGCCCTCCCCCGGTTGTGTGTCTGTCCAGGTGGGTGCAGGACACTGTCATGGCGGTGCAGCGGAGGAGGCTGAAGCTCGTGGTGACGGTGATGATGGTCAACCTCTTCATCTTCATCCTCATCTTCCGACAAAGCGGCCAGGACAAGAACGGTCTTCACAAGGTGCACATCCCCTCCCAGCCCTTCTGGAGCAAGCTGGCCCCGGTGCCGGCCTACTGGAACCGCCAGCAGCAGATCCTGGACTTCCAGAACAATCCCATCCTGGCCTCTAACTACAACGCCTCGGAGCTGCCTGATTGGCTCACTGAGACCAGTCTGTCCACTGACCCCTGCCAGCCGAACCTCAGGGTGACCACTCAGGTGAAGGACTACAACTCGCTCCCGGCCCGCTTCAAGGACCTGCTGCTCTACATGCACTGTCGCTCCTACCCGATGATGGTGGACCAGCCTGACATCTGTGCGGAGCCGCCATTCCTGCTCCTCGCTGTAAAGTCCCAGGTGTCGCACTTTGACCGGCGCCAGGCCATCCGTCAGTCCTGGGGCCGGGCCGGCGTGGTGTCCAACCGGACGGTGGCGGTTGTCTTCCTTCTTGGAAACGCCACCGCCTGGGACCACCACCCGGATCTGTCCAGCAGCCTGCGGGACGAGAGCCTCCGCCACCAGGACATCATCCAGTGGGACTACCGGGACTCCTTCTTCAATTTAACTGTCAAAGAAGTTCTGTTCCTGGAGTGGATCCAGATCCGCTGCCAGACGGCCCGCTTCATCTTCAAAGGGGACGACGACGTCTTCGTCAACACCTACCGCATCCTGGATTTCCTCAAGGGCCTCTCGGAGCCCAAAGCCAGGGACCTGTTCGTGGGGGATGTGATCACTGAGGCGGGGCCACACAGAGACAAGAAGGTCAAATACTTCATCCCAGAGAGCATGTACGTTGGGAAGTACCCCCCGTACGCAGGGGGGGGCGGGTACCTCTTCTCCGGGGACGTGGCGGCCCGGCTGCACACGGTGTCGCACCGGGTTCCGCTCTACCCCATAGACGACGTCTACACGGGCATGTGTCTGAAAAAAGTCGGGCTGGGCCCCGAGAAGCACAAAGGCTTCAGGACCTTTGACATAGAGGAGAAGTACAGGGCCAACCCCTGTGCCTACAAGAGCTTGATCCTTGTTCACCCGAGGACGCCGCAGCAGATGATCCAGATCTGGACCTGGCTCAGCAGCCCGGACCTGAACTGCCAGTGAACAGGGTCCCGGAGGAGAAGTGATAGAGATGTGATCTTGAACAGGTCCCGGACTGAAAGGTGGCAGCTTTAAGTGAAGACATGAATGTTCTGGTCCCTGGAGATGTATCGTCGGCTCCGTTTCTCAAATCCACCACCATAGTATTCTGGCTTGATGTCGAACTTCCTGCTTTATCATGTCGAACGAGCTTTACCCCAAAGCGACCGTGTCTGTCTTTGCGTGCACATATTTATATTTCACAACTATTTATATGGCCTTGAAGAAATGCTTTAACACTGTGTCGGCTCCACGACGGAGCGTCCCAATGCTGTATTATATAAAGATGGAGACTGGAACCCGTGATGTGTCCACCTGGGATCCTCTGTGTGTGTCTGAAAAGAGTGAGAGGTAAAAAACCAATGGTTCAATTTACTGCTGCCAGCTTTAAAAGGAGCTTCCTGGTGAACATCCTGCTAATTGTTGCTGGAAGCTTAGTTTGTGCTGCTACTCCCTGAAGTATTCACTCGTCCCACTAAGAAAACAACTTTTATTTTCTGTTTGCTAATTTACAAAACATTCAGTTTCTCTCTGATTCCTCTAAATGGTGCTCACTTTCTTCGCTTCTCTTTTCTTTTTTTTTTTGATGTATAGTGTAAAAAGTTCAAATCCTTCCGTAGTTTGGAGAAGGGGGAGTTTGGTGGAGGGAACACATGGTGTCAGGACATGAGGGGACAGGAGTCCAGCTCGGTGCAGCTCAGCAGGTCTGGGCCCGACATGGACGGAGAAATCTAAATGCTGGTGACCTCGGCTTCAGCCTCTCGCTTTACACAAAATGAAAAACAGACCAAAAAAAGAGGAAAAGACTCTTTTAAAAACCCAAAGTGCATTTTCAGTGAGACGTGAGGACAGTTCTGTCTCGACTCGTGTTGAATGTTGTTGAATGTCTCGACGTCAGAGAGTGGAACATGTTTTGAACATCACATCCAGACGTATCGGCCCTGATCCTTAAAAAGGCTTCATCTCATACGCTTGTGTCAAATTCCTGTTTTGGAGGAAACGATTTCTCTGCATCTTTTCTCCTCATGTGAGGATGTGACCGATTTAAAATCCTTAAAAAAAGTTGAATCATGAGAAACTCACTCTGGTTTCAGACGTGTTCAGTGATTTGTTCGACCTTCTCTCCAGGAACCTGTTGGTAGAGACGAATGCTTTATTTGAATGTCCCTGCTCGGATCCCCGATGTTTGTCTTCACCACACTCGCTGTCTTTTACTGTCTCCAGGAGAATCATGTCCTGTTCCTCTTACAGCTGCGTGTGAGACGCAGACACACACTCGACACACACACACACACACACACACACACCTCTGTGATGATTCAACGGCCTCGGAGGAGGGGACGCTCTTTCTGAATGTCCGTCTTTACGCAGGTTGAAGCTCTGGTTCTCTTCAGGAAGTCAACACTTAAAATAAGTGGCATGAATGTTGGTTTGAGTCTCGTGTTCAGGTCGAACCTGGTTGTTAGAACGTCTGATGAGAGAGAGAGAGAGAGAGAGAGAGAGAGGGGCTGTGGACCTACTCCTCTGTTAGAGCTCCCCCTGCTGGTTAAAACCGCCCACACTGGCAACTCCTTGACTGAAGACTGTAATACAACACTTAATTTATTGTGTCCTGTTTGTGTGACCGTTTGTTTTGTGGTGACCTGTGTTGGTGTGAGAGTTGAAGAGACAAATGTAAGTTATGACAATCACCGTGTTGCTCTGAAAGGTTTTTTTTTTTTTTTTTTATACGTGTTTTTCTGCGATTACCAACTTACTAGACACTATTTTTGCGTTGTGTGGAAATCTGTTGTCTCCGTGTAGGATGAAACAAACACTGAAAAAATAGGAGACACACAAAGAAAAAGAGCCGGGAACCGAGTGGAGCTCGTTCATTTCCTCAAATTCAAAATCCATTGGTGGCATGTTTGCTCGTCGCTGCAGTTTCTCACCGACTTAGCTACGTGAAATGTTTACATGTTATTAAAAGTCCTCATCATTTATTTTTATAATTTCCATTTCTGTCCGATGATTGGCCCGTTTGTGTTTTTTCATTTCTCCACACACGTATGAAACGTCTTTGTGGATTTTGCTGCCGGGTGTTTTTCTTTGAGAAATTTTCTTCTGGTCTCTATGAACCGTCAGTGTTTCTCTGGGCTCGTCTCCCAGGATGTGTCGTTCTCAGCGGGTACAGAAACTTAAACTATGTGTACATCAACAACACAAGGCAAAAATATACAGTACAAATGAAAAGATGTTAAAAATTGACCCGGGGGGAATTGATCCGATTAAAATGAAACGATATGATTGAAGAGTAATAATGTGATAAAGATACAGACTGAACTTTCAGGAACCTTCAACAAATATCTTGATGATCACAGGATCAAATCTCCTTTGTGACCCACAAAGAAGGTTTTCACATTGAGAATCATTCACTTTCTTTAGCCGTCATTTATTTCTAATATTTGCTTCATTGGTAACGTGTAATTCCTGAAACCTCTGGTTATTGTTGCACCGTCAGAGATGAAAACCAAATCTGTGCCTGATGTTTGTACTGTATGTAGAAGAGTTTCCTTCAGCCATGCTTTTTTTTATTACCTAGAAAGACTTGATTGTTTGAATAAAGATATATTTTGCTGTTTTTGTATATACTGTTCTATGCATTTTTATTGTAATACAAATAAATTATGTGACATGTACTGTTTGCTCGTTAAATCTTTTAAAGCTGTTTAAATGTTATAGTATATAAAATAGAAATGTGATGACACAGTTAAACAGTTGAAGTAACTTATGCCTCTAATCATAGGTTCACAACCCTTTTCTTTACCCATTGTCAACGATCATTAAACAGTTGTGAGCAGTTCAGCAAAAAAAAATCTTCAAGTTGTTTAATTTGAAATAACTTGAAGAACAAGTAGAAATATTATTTATTTCACGAGGAGAAAAACTCAGTTTTCTTTATGGAAACTGCAGATTCAACAATTATGAAACTAAATTAAATAAAATTAATTAAAACTAATACAGAAACATTTGTGAGGCTCTTATATTGATGCTGTTGATGCGTCAGAATTAATCAGATCAGATTAATTAGGTTTAATATGTAAAATCTTTTGAAAAACACTGAAGCTCATTCTAAAGATTCATGCACCTCACCAGCAGGGGGCAGCAGCGTGTTCTGCTGAAACTAAAAGTGTTCATTTGTTTTATTGTGAAAATCTAAAAACAAAGATTGTGGTTTTGTTGAGAAAATTACAATAAACAAATCACAACAGAAAAATTTGAGTGGAGAATTAAGTGTAAGTTTTGCTTACAGGACCTTCATATCATTCATATTTGTCTTATCACTAATGGAGATAAGACATTAGATGTTGGACGTCAGCAGCTTTTCACAGAGATGAACTCCAGGGTGTGAATGAGACATGGTTTTCATGGTGACCATTTTCCCAAGGGAGACCCCCTTATCACCTGGTGCAGGTGTGTGTCTGGTTGTGTGTGTGTGTTTGTGTGTGTGTGTGTGTGTTTTCTCACAGTTAATAATTCAGTGGCCCCTTGAGGGGGAAACATAATAAAAAGATAGAAGTGATTTGGGCTCAGATCTGTTTTTGAACAGAGTTGTTCTTTGCCAGAAGATACTCTGAGTCCATTACACACACACACACACACACACCCTCTGAGACTCATAAACATTAAACCAGTGTGTTTTTTCACATTGAATCACAGACCTGTTGCATCAGAGTTAATCAATGAAGAGTCAATAGGTGACACATCACAATGAAGAGTCGACTCAGGAAATGAGTCTTGATCTGTTTCACTGTGTTGAAACTTAATAAAGTGACCTCATGTGACTCATCGGATCAGATATCGTTTCCTGATGTGAAGATATCTGGATAATTAGATATTTTCTAGACTCCATCTTTTTCACATGAAGACGCAGCAGGAGAGCAGGACAATGACACTTCCATGTGTTTCATTCACAGATGTCCCTGAGAGAGAGGGGGGGGGGGGTCACACACAGGAGCAGCAGTAGGTTGATTCAGTATCTGAACCCCCCCGCCCGCCCGCCTGCTGCTGACTGTAACACAAACACCAGGATTCACTTCTCCTCCTGGATGAGACGGAGCCACTGAGCAGTTTTCCAGCTTCTCCTCCAGCAGAATGACTTCAGCTCATTTGACTCAGTGGAACTGAAGAAAGGACGAGAGCAGCGAGGATTCATTTTTCCATTATCTGCCTTTTCTCTCTTCTTCTGGACTCATCTGCCGGAGGTGTAATAATCAACGTATTGGAATTAAAAGAGCTCTGTGTTAAATCTTCTTTTGTTCAACTGTAGCTGATTGGTTATTGCAGACTACGTTATATAATATATAACCTTCACAGTGAGAGAGGGACTGAGATCTGCCAGTGTGTCCAAATATAAAACTGTAATTTCAATTTTCATTTCAGTCAGTAGAGGTTTTAATTGGCCTCCAGGAAATGACTCAAAATTAAATCATTTTCCATCTTCAGGTTCGATTTGATTGGTCCACATCTCCAGTGGAGCGCTGACCACCTCCTGACTCACAGATGACATAACCAGCTACCAGGAAGCCAGGATGATAAAACTGGATCTTAAGTTCTCAGGAATCGATGGAAGGAACAATATCCTCTCTCACGTGCAGTCATGGATCAATGCAGATGCACCGTCATGCAAAGAGAAGGTGGAGAAGAAGGAGAAGGTGGAGACGGTGGAGAAAGGCCTGCTTGTACACACTTTGTGCACACAATGATGCTCCACATGCCGTTTGTGTTGCGTGTTGGTAAATCAGGTAATGGAACCACTTTTTATTCCTGCAGCCTTTGGAAAGTTTCCTCTTTTTTTCCAGTCTGGAGCGAGTGAAGCGGAGGAAACAGTCGGTCACAGTGAGCGTGGAGGTTTTCCTCAGTGAAGGATGTGACTCACCGCCCTGATCCAAATCTCCACTTTCCAGCTAAATGACCCGGCTGCAGGAAACGTGTGTTTGTGGATGTTTGAATGTCGACGAGCGACAGGTACACGCTCTGCGACAGATTCTGAGATGAGGATTTCAGTCTCTGACATTGACTTGACTCAGAATCACATCTGTGATGTCGACAGCACTGATTTAATCCATCACAGTTTGTGTTGATCTGTTCTGTGTCTTGTTAACGCAATGGAAACATTTGCTTTCTTTCTAATCCTGTTTCTCCTCTGTGATGTTGTGAATCTCTCTGTAAACACGTTAAAGTGCTTCTCGGTTTCTCATCAGCTGCTGCAGAACATGAAATCCCATTTTCCAGTGGCTTCAGTGGAAGCATCTGCTGCGTCTGTGGTTTATTTTCCTTTTGCACGTTGCAGAGAAGTTCCAGAGAAGTTCCAGAGAAGTTCCAGAGAAGTTCCAGAGCTCTTACAAAGTTACAAAACCAGATTCTCCTGTTTGAATTCTGAGCTCTACTCGCTGTCACTTAAAACGAGCTGAAGCTGAGTCCAGCAGATCGATGAACTGGTTTCTCTTCTTCTGTTGCATCCGTCTGACCTGATCTATGAATTATTAAAGCACCTGCTGTTACCATCAATGGCCACAGATGTCGCCAAATCATCCACGAATGAAATGAAGGATTGTAATTTTAAAGCGGCTCTGAAGAATAATGTAATAACACGATAATGTGATGAGGTTCATGAAGCTGGAGAGAATCATCATCTGACTTTACTTTGACTTCACGGTGAGCTTCAGCTCTTTTAGAGCGGCAGCACATTCACTGTTTTGGTTTCGATTTGCCGCTCTCATCAAACTCAAACAACAATCAGCAGCTGGTGAACATGGTGAAGCGTTTAGGAGCTGAAGAGCCTGATCGTCTCCACTGGAGCTGATAATATATAATTCTCCAAAAAGACATTTGCTGGATGTTCAGGTCACTGATCCCTCATCTGTGACTCAGGCCTGATGTTGATAACAGAGATAAAAATCAATGATCCTGCTCCAACAGAAACCTCAGAGACACAGTGTTTACTGCTACCTGGATCTGAGCTCCACCACGAAGCACTGTCTGCACACAGGAGGGGGGGGGGGGGGGGGGGGGGGTAACATGATGTAGAAACAGGGGGATGTGATGGATGAGCCACCTCCTGGTTTTAATGAACGTACAGTACAGGTTCTCCAGTCTGAGGAGGAAGTTGTGCTCTAATTCTCTGCGTCCTTCAGGGAAAAGAGAAATGATAAGTGAACAGAATCAAAAGGGAGGCAGAACAGGAAGGAGGGGGGGCTGAGAGAGAAGAGGAAAGAGAGGAGGAAAGAATGAGTGAAAGGCAAAGAAGTCGGCTAGAGAAGGAGAAACTATCCTTGCAGGGAGAAGTGAAGGTGAGAGGAGGTGTGAGGAGGGAGGTGCAGGAGGAGGAGCGTCTCTGGAGAATCTCTGCAGAAGATCTCACCACAGAGAAGAAGGAGAAAATGAAAAATGAAAACCTTCCCGAACCCGACACGACTCCACCCGGCTGCTGCTGCAGCACCGGAGAGGAAACACCCACGTGCACGAGCACATGCACACGCAGCAGACACAGGTTCTCTTCAATATGAAACTAAGGGCACAGAACCTCCTGGTGAACATGGATTCACTGTACATGGTGTCCTCTAGAGACAGAATGAGACTGAGCACGTGACCTCTCCCGTATGATGGAGAGTCTGGATCTGCACACTATTTTTGGTTTCACTTCTGGATTGTGGGAGGAAGAGGAGACGTGGCGTCCATCTTTATATTAATGTCTGTGTCAATGATCCTCTTGTTCACAGGATCTGGTTTATTATCACTTTCCTCTTCAGATGATTTTGGGACAAAGCTGAGAAAACATGAACTTTTAATTGTTTGTTAACCTCGGAATCTTTCATTTCCTTTTGAAAACACTGATAGTTACTGAGGTTCACGTTCACTTCTGTCAGAGAAACACTTTTCGTCCTCGTCATGTTTTCTGTCTCGAGCTCCTCTTCGTCGTTCTTCCTCTTCAAACCAAACAAACCCCGTGAAGCTGACTGTATCTCCAGCTCCACAGAGCGGGATCCGGTTTCAGGGGCTCGGCTTCATCTCCCTCAGCAAAGACCGATGTGGTTTTAACAATGCACTGAAGGAAAGTGGTGGTTGCACTGGTTCCCGACTGGAATAAGTGATTCCAACCTGCTCGTCCTGACTCCTGCTTCCCCGAGGATCACATCCAGCCCAGATGTGTTGTTTCCCTGCAGGTCTACACACCACTCGTTCCTCGAGTGACTTCAAACCTCTGACTGAAGAGATTCCAGCTGAATTTCACAACGAGGAGATTTTTTTGCGGATGTGAATCTGGCTGCTGAGGCTGCAGCGTCTTTCATTTAAAACAGGAAGTGACCGGTCCAGAGGTTAACTCCGACCACATCCATGAATCTACTGGTTTCATCTGTTGGTTTTGTGTAACCTTACCTGTTGCCCAGTGACACAGAGGCAGCTTTGTGTCGGTTGTGTTGAATTAAGCGTTTCAAATTCACTTACAGAGCCACAGTGTGTTTGGAGAAGTAATGAATTGAATTATTCTGATTGAGTTACCCAGGAGGCCGCTGTTTGCTCAACATGGTTCAGCTGGTTTGTCGAAAATTTGATTCTCACAGGAACGCGACTCGAGTTAGAGACGTCAGCAGCTCACCAGTGAAGAGTTTATATCATATGTCTCTATCACACACACTGTAAACAAAGATGGACTCCACTGTTTCATGGAAGCACTTTTTGTGTAATCCTGCTAAAAAGCAAACAAAACAAATGGAGCAACTCCAAACCAACAAACTCTCCACGACCCCGAGGGATCAACTCTCCCAAAAAAGGGAAGTTCTACCATTTTTGCAGCGTCTCCAACATGTGATGAATCTGTTAACCTCTGGGGGGGGGGGGGGGGTTCAGTTCCCATCATGTGCAATCAGAGAAAGCCATTAGCGTGATGGTGGATAATCACATGTAGTTCTCTCAGTCCTGCTGAGCTGCACCATGTACATGATGGTGTTGTTAGCATGAGGCTACGAGGCACAAGGGTTAGCAGAGAAGAGCCAGAGAGAACAAGTTCCTCAAAATACAATATTTATGAACCATCTGTCTTATCGTGAAAAAGCTTATTTGCTTAAAGACATTAATAAAGCAGGACTTTATTAACGCTGGTACCCAGATGTGAAGTTAGTGCCCAGGCCGATCCAGAGTCGACCAACATCTGGTCTCAATCTCCTTCACTTCACTTAAGTAATTGTGTCCTTATCTGATTTGAGTCGTTGGTAATTCTTCTCGCCCTGAGTGACTCGATGCCTAGTGGAGACTTTGTGTTGTTGGAGCAGAGAGAAAAGTTCATCTTCCATGTTTCTGGAGATGAGACCTGACAGGTGGAGGCACACGGAGAACAGATCTGCACACGGCTGCAGATTATCACTGGATGTGTAGACGAGCATTTACTGTACGAGGCTGGAAAGACACAAAACACTAGATCTATAAGTACCTGACCCACTTATCCTTTACCAGTACATAGAGACAAACAACTCCCAGTAACACACAACATGTAAAGTCCACAGAGAAAGGCCCGGGACGAACCAGGACCTCGAGCCACAACCACACCACCATGTTTCTATCTGTGGTCTTCTCTGGTCACAACGTGGCCTTCGCTGATTCGTCAGGATCCAGTCACGTGACCCACTTCCAGGAGAAAACAACTGGCATGAGCCTCGGCTGCCAGTGTGGAACCAAACATGGTTAATCAGTCACAGGCGTTATGACCCTGTGGTCTTTGCTAACAGCTGTTGTGCAATTAGAAAAACTGTATTTTACAACTGTTTACATGCAGAGGAGACAGGATTTCCTGTTTTACACCATCAATATTCACCTGATGTGAGTTTTCAGGTGTCTTTGACGGGATTTAAAAATAATACAGAGCCACAACGCTGGTGTGGAGAGGTTACATATCTATCTGCAGCTCTCTGTGGACGTGATTCAATCCAGATTCAAAGCCACACAACAGACCATAAACCAAAGGAGGAGGATGTATCTGGGCTCATCTCTTAATGGCTGATATCTGGGTCTTTAACGACACTCTACTGGCCGAGCTGCTGGGACGACTTGCGCTCCCAGCAGACCACAGCTGAGCTGCTGGTTTCCAGAGGGGAGGGAGGAGAGGCCTGCTGAACCTCCTCAACCCCCGGCTCTGGATCAGTCCTTGTTGTTACACCTGCAAGCAATGAGCGAGATCCTCAGCAGGCTGGAGATCAGCCGAGGAGAACATGAGGCCTCCTGCCGTCTTCTCCTGTTTCTGACTTGTGCAGCTACTTTTCACTCTGTTTCACTTTCTGCTTTTTATTTTAAAACTCATTAATGGTTAGGGTTAGGGTAAGAAGTTTGATTAGCTTGAATTCACCGTTTCTGATTGTTTCAGATTTTCCTCCATAATTTCTTGAACGTATCCTTCCTCTAATATTTCTCCTTTTTAATCTCCTCTTGTCTATGAATTCTTTAGTCTCGTGTGGATCAGAGCCGAAGTGGTTAAGTCTTCAGCTCCAGCGTCTTTTCCTCGATGTGTTTGGACGGCAGGGAGAGGAAGTCCTGATAATAAACTCCAGAACAGATCAATTATCTGTGTGCCAGTGTGTCTCAGTGTGTGTCTCAGTGTGTCTCAGTGTGTCCCAGTGTGTCTGTGTGTCTCAGTGTGTCTCAGTGTGTGTCTCAGTGTGTCTCAGTGTGTCCCAGTGTGTCTGTGTGTCTCAGTGTGTCTCAGTGTGTGTCTGTGTGTGTCTCAGTGTGTCTTAGTGTGTCCCAGTGTGTCTCTTTGTGTCTCAATGTGTCCCAGTGTGTCTCTTTGTGTCTCAGTGTGTCCCAGTGTGTCTCTTTGTGTCTCAGTGTGTCTCTTTGTGTCTCAATGTGTCCCAGTGTGTCTCTTTGTGTCTCAGTGTGTCCCAGTGTGTCTCTTTGTGTCTCAGTGTGTCTCAGTGTGTCTCAGTCTGTCTCAGTGTGTCTCAGTGTGTCTCAGTGCGTCTCAGTGCGTCTCAGTGTGTCTCAGTGTGTGTCTCAGTGTGTCTCAGTGTGTCCCAGTGTGTCTGTGTGTCTCAGTGTGTCTCAGTGTGTGTCTCAGTGTGTCTCAGTGTGTCTCAGTGCGTCTCAGTGCGTCTCAGTGTGTCTCAGTGTGTGTCTCTTTGTGTCTCAGTGTGTGAGCGCAGACGCAGCCAGACTTTCACAAAACATCAGCAACTTCTTAAAGTTTGGAGGAGGAGGTGTTTTCTCCAGCTGCATTAACAAGTCAGCGCTGGGTTATAAAATATCTTCTAAGCCTTTTTTATAAACAATAATAATCATGAGCACGAACCGCTGAGTCATCATATTCATAATGAACTGAGGTCTTTACTAAATCATCACGAACTGGTGTAAGTGACCTAATCAAGCTAGAGAAGTACTAGTTGATTAATCAATTAAAAGAATCAGTTTATTTAAAAAGATTGATTAACAGTTTAAGGCATTTTTTATAAAAACTAAATAAAGCTTCTCAGCCGATAGGATTCTGTTCCTTCATATCATAGAAGATACTGTAATTCGTCAAAAGAAATATGAATATTTAAAGATATTATGTAAGAATGCTTCCCAGATATCATTCGGTGTACCAGGATGTTTATCATCATCAGTGTCTGAGCAGGAACGTGATATTTAACATCCTCACTGGAATAAATGAAAAGTTCCAGGATCAGTTTTCACCCTGAACCTATAAACTCACAGAGACACTGCAGCTGACAAGTTACACAACTGTTGTGAAATGAGGAAACAGGAGATTTGCTCCGATCTGTTGGTTCATATCTTGTTTTGTTTGATTTGACTTTTATTTGCTGTTCTCCCAGTCCCTCGGCTAACCAGTATAAATGGACGTCTGGTCTGTGTCTGCTGGAGACAACACACACAGAAAATACAAGATGTCTTCCTCTGTGAAATCTTCTCTGACAAACGAGCCCGAGTGAGAAGAAGAAGAAGAAGAACATTTAAAAACAAGAGACTCGTTTTCAGCTTGATTCAACAAGAGAGAGCAGAACTCACACCAACACAAACACACACAGCTGATTTGTGCGACTCTCCGGCTCCTCGTTGTCGTGTTTTAAACCTCAGAGACTTTAATGAAGATCTGGATTCACTTGTGTCTTAAAGCTGCTGCTGCTGCTCCCTCCACATCGTTAGAGGTAAATGACAAATGGAGACAAGACGATAACCACATGAAAACTGCTGAGTCGCTGTGTTGAGCCTCTGTGCTCTGTTTACATGGAGGGGAAGCATGAAAAGTGGAAACAGGCCTCAGATCTCAGATCAGCAGAATATGTGCACAGCTCTTGTTGGTGGTAATTAGGTGATTAACACATCTTCTTCCTTTATAGAAACAGCCACCGAGCCCAGGGCCTGTTCACATCACATCACATGTTTGTGTGTGACCATCCTCCTCCGTCAGTAAAGCTCTGAGAACCGCGTGGAGTCGACCCCAGCTCTCCACATCTGGATGCACTTCTCAGATTGGCTCATAAAAGCTGATAACGTCAAGAGAGATTTGTCCGAGGTTGCAAACTGCAGCTCTGGTTTCTGCTTCCAACGAGTCGAGCTGACCTGTCGCACACAGAACAAGCTCCACTGGGAGAACACAGTGTCCTCAGGGTGGAAAACCACTTCAATTAAAGAGGAGGGATGAGAGAAGAAGCACAGATTGTTCCGTCCACTCGAAGATAGATGTTGTTAAGATAAGAAATACGTGAGTAGATGTGATCCTTTATTTATCCTCCATAGAGGAGAGTCACAAAAGACCCATTAGGACGGATGAGGAGCAGCACAGAGAAGCAGAGGCTGAATCGATCTCAGCACCGTGTTGTTGATTCATCCCCTCCAGCACTGAACCCCTTAATGACTCTGTGCAGCCGCCCTGCTGCTAATTAACAGGCTGTTTAGAAAAGGCAGGAGGAAGTGTTGCGTCTGGAGGAGCTGAGGAGGAAGGAGCTCACGAGGAAGTCGTTGTGCACTCGGCTCGTGTGAAGCTGAGGCCCCCGAGGCTCCGGGACAATCGTCCAGGGACTCATTTAGCCTTTGTTCAGGTCGTGTGACTGGGAGTGGAGAGATGTGTAACTGGAGAGTGAACAGTGAGCTGATCGTGAGTGACGCTTGTTCTCTAATGATCTCGCAGCAGCGTGCTGATCTACTCGTTTCTCTCTCTCTCTCTCTCTCTCTCTCTCTCTCTCTCTC
This sequence comes from Pleuronectes platessa, assembly GCF_947347685.1. Taxonomy (NCBI): domain Eukaryota; kingdom Metazoa; phylum Chordata; class Actinopteri; order Pleuronectiformes; family Pleuronectidae; genus Pleuronectes; species Pleuronectes platessa. The sequence continues at coordinate 25,116,661 of NC_070637.1, forward strand.
TCGCTCTCTCTCTCTCTCTCTCTCTCTCTCTCTCTCTCTCTCTCTCTCTCTCTCTCTCTCTCTCTCTCTCCTCTATCACGCAAAAACTACAAAACAGATTTATACAAGATTTGGTCGAGAGAAAGAACACGGGAAATTTTGGGCTTCTGGAAATTTGTATCTCTCTCTCGATATGATTTACATTTTACGTTTTACATTTTTACTGATTAACCAGAGAATAATTTGTGGATATTGATAAAAAAAAAAAAAAATCTGACATATTCAGATGACTGATATTTATGAATGTTTCCAAATTGGTGCAGATCTAAAATACTTATCTGGTTCTAAATGTGGTTTTATAAAGTGGACCTTCTATTTCAGGGGGTTTACGTTAATTTTGGTGTAAAATAAATATAAGTGGTGGATCTAGGATGTTTTTTCACACTTTGTTAAACTGTGTATTATGACAAATGAATCATTCAGGTCATGTTAGGATTTATATACATTTCTATCTTCAGAACTAGACCATCATGTTCTTGTTGTTTGTTGAGTCAGTAGGGGGGGTTTGAATTGTTCATCATGTAACTGATTTGTGCTCATTTATTGAATAGTCTTGATTAATTTGAAGCAGGAGAAATGACTCACTTCATATTCTTGATGTTTCTCTTTCTGCAGACTCATTGCACCAAATGTGTTCGGCCGTATTCAGCGTTTTGTCCCTTTTTTCTTCTGTGGTATAAATAAAGTTCATTCAAACTGTGAGTCATTCAAATATAATTCTGATCCACTGCACTCAGCAGATGATGGGATTTCAGACCATGACAGCTTGAGTCAACATTTATTCTGTAACCATTGTGGAGCAACCCTCAGTGTACGTGTCGCTCTGCACTGTGCCGCTCTCCCAGTCAGCAGAAAGAGGGAATGGGATGTATTGGTTTCCACTATCAGCAGCCTGCAGGCCATATGTAATGAGCTCCGTGTTTCTCCAGTGGTGAAGTGGTTCCTCAAACTATGTTTCACTGCATTTCAGAGTCCACTGTGGTTGAATGTGGGTTTAATTCAACACAGGCGCTGATCTGAGAACTGACCCGAGGAGGGTAAACGGGTTATTTGCTCCTCAGCAGCAGCAGAACAGCTGAATTGAATCTGAGTTTCAGAAAGATGCAGCAGAGCAAGGTGCTTTAATCACAGTGACTGTGTGTGTGTGTGTGTGTGGGGGGGGGGGGGGGCGTCCAATCCCTGCAACAGACACTCTTCTTCTACACTCGCATCAATGTTCCATTCATCCCAGTTAGTTTGAAGTTAGTTTTACAATCATTTACGTTTTCTTCCACCTGATGAGAAATGACCTTTGTCTCCCGAGGCTCTTTTATTCAGCAGCCGTCACAGAGCAGGTGTGAACTCGTTGCTTTCAGTAAATGCATCGACATATTTTTTATGATTGCACCTGAATCCCTGACTCACGTGTTCCCTCTGACGGACACGTAAGCAGCCAATTCTTACATTTAGTTAATTGATGCAGGTTAAAATGAAATTACTGCTTTTGTCAGTCTCACTGACCAATAGAACATAGTGGACCTATCTAATGTGTGAGAGGGAAAGAGACCTGGATGTGCTACACTTAATAAAAGTGTTAACAGGAGAAGAGAGGAAATGGCTTTTGAATTAAATTTGCATCGTCAATCTGGAGCCGAATCACCCACTGTATAAATCAAATCCATATTTAACCCAGTTGTGTCCTGGATGGCAGCGATCCAACAGGAAGTCACCACGCTCCCCCGTCCATCTGCAGATCCACTCATCCACCCCGTAAGTGGGGCGGCTTCCTGTAGCTGCCGGGCCGATAGCATCAGCCGCTCGGCCATGACTCAGGATGATGCAGTTCTCAGAGCTAAAGATGCTAATCTGGCAAAGCGAGGCTCACGTTCCCACCGGGAGACGAGTCACAGCGGGAGTGAAATATATTAGTAAGACCCGAGCTGCCCAATCAAATACATTCATCACAGAGAAACTGTTTTTTGAAAAAACACAACATAGACACAGTCACATCCCCGGGTTGCAGCCAATGTCGTTCTGATCAACACACACACACACACACACACACACACACAAACACACACACACACACACAGGCAGCGGTGAGTGAGTCGTTGAGCTATCTCTGCTCCACTGGAGAGGTTCACACTCACTTGGCTTGTATCTAAAGGACACCGCTTTGTTAACAGCTCGCTTTAAGTGGTCGAGCAACAGACGCCACAGACCCTGAGCCCGAAGAGCTGAGAGATCCTGGAGGATGTGTTTTTTCATTGGCTCTGGAGAAAGGAGTGTGTGGGTGAGAGGTTAATGGTGTGAAACTGGAGAATCGAGGAGCAGGTCATGAAGTAACTTGTGGAAACACGTGTCGAGAGTCACACTTTTCAACCATGCAACCTCACTGGTGAGCAGCAGAGACATAACTCCAGTAGATCAGGTGACCATTAATCCCAGTGTTGTCTGGACAGAGCCCCCCCATGACTGTCGAGTGTCAGAGTTTGGTTTGTATTCATCGTTTCCTCCGGTTGGAGAAATGACTAGAAACAGAATGTGTTAGTCAAATAGGGCAGATCTCAGCTGGGGGGGGGGGGGGGGGGGGGGGGCTGCTGCTCGTCTCTTCTGCAGTCTCTCTGTGTTTTGGGTTGAGGAGGCTGCATTTATAAGATGATTCCCTGGTGCAGGATTAAAGTTGTTAAAGTGATTATGGGATGAAATTGCTTTCGATGATAACTTCTCTGTTTTCCCCCCTGAATCTCTTAAACCATTAAGCAGCAAAACAAATTGGAATAGAAAACTCATCGTTTGGCATCAGGGGGTAAAAATTACCATTTCTTTGTTTTCATGAATGCAATGTGTAAAAAGGAAAGGGGGGGGGGGGGGGGCGACACACACACACACACAGGACTCTACTTGACCTTTGCCACTCTCTCTCACTGCCCCACTATAATACACCCTTTCATTCAGACAGACACACACCGGCAGGCCCTCGCTGACATGTGGGCAGACGCACAGAGCGTCATTTAGCACGGGGTCACTTGTCACATCAAAGCATTCCTTGACGCGCGGAGGGAGGCGCTCTGTAATCTGTCAGGGTGAAACGTAAACAGGCGACACGGAGCAGCCGGATCAGCAGCCCCCCCCAGCCCCCCCGCTGTCAAATCAGCTCTGACCCTAAACCCCAAATTGTTCTCGGTTGAAAAACGTTTGCTGGATGAAAGCTGATCTTAAATATTGTTTCCAGTCGTGACGGCGAGAGAGACGTGAAGCACACGACCCATAATCTGTCAATCCTCTGCAACCTGATCGGAAGGTGCATACTTCCAAAAGGGATTGTGTTTGATTGCTCAATATATCAAACAACAGAGACACCACTGTGTTATCTTTTAAGCCACATAGGGTTGGAAAATTCAATACCTTTGCCTTTTTTAACCCCCCTCATAAATCCAGAACAAATCCAGACCTCAAAGTAGTTTTTTATTGTTCAGTGATCCAGTTTCTTTTGGGCCCAAAGCTCTGGGTTCACTAACGGAGCAAATACGGTTCTCGGGTGGAGATTTATAGCGGAAGTGGTCAATAGAAACAACAGCTCTGTTATTCTATAACATTCTTATGATTAGACTTTAACTGGGCTTTTAAAGTATCTAGAAAAAAAGAGAAAATTTGTTTATTACCCAGAGCAAAAAGGATATGATGTCATTTTCATGTCGTTAAGATCATATCTGTTTTTGAGATTAAATTAATCCACATTTTATTGTCGTCTGTCCCTCTTTCCTGGTCTCTATACTGGTCTCCTCCTGTCTGCCGGTTCTGCCTTTACAAGCCTGTGGTTTAAACAAGGGGATGTGAAGGGAGTGAGTGAGTGTGTGTCTGTGTGTGTGTGTGTGTGTGTGTGTGGAGGAGCTATTGATTTCAGATGGATGGAAGGTGTTTGATTTCCTCTCAACATGTGAAAAAGACCCCGACACCCAGCATTACAAGGTTAACACTCACTTCTTAATGTGACAGGAACTGGAAGTGTTGTCCTCATTAACACAAACCTGACAGACGCTGCAGAGACAGGACAAAACACTTCACGGCACGATAACAGTTTTTCTTGCTTATGCTCAAACACACCACAACAAATTCCTTCAATGTGTTTTCCTCTTCTGGAGCCGTGTTTGTATGTGGATCAGAGACGACATTTAGATTTAAAACACAGTGTAAATGGCTCATTTAGTTGAATCTCAAGACTTGGATGACACCACACGAGCAGAATGGAGGCATGTATTGGATTTGGCTGCAACTCTATTTACCCCTGAAACTCCAGAATCGTTTATGGACTCAACCACTCCCTCCTCCCTGCATCAGCATAGTTTGGAGTGGATACTAAGTGAATTTGAATTTTTGGGTGAACTATCCCTTCAAGCATATTACTTATTACTAACTGATGCCTGTTTTTGATTCTTGCTGCTGTAATATTGCAAATTTCCCCACTGTGGGACTAATAAAGGAGTATCTTAATTTACCTTATCTGATCTGATCTTATCTTTAATGTGAAGCACTTTCAAGATTTGCCTTGCTGGTGAAATGTGTTGCACAATTAAACTCGCCCTCCAGGATTAAATATCTTTTGACCGGTGTTGGATTTGCAGCTCCACCACCCAGAGCAGCCTCACGAACCAGTGACCGTCTGCTAGCGGGACCCACGTCCCACCAATGGCCGCGGATCGGGGGCGTTTCTCCGGCAGCCTCTCGGTCATCCAGGCGCTGGTGGAACTGATGGAGAGGCGAAGCCGCGTCAAGCTCCACGTGCACACATGCACCCAAACAGGAAGTAAATAGCTTAGCTGTCCAAATAAAGCACCACGCGGGGTTGGAATGACAACGAAAACGTGGGTATTTGTCTTGAAAACACCAACCATAGATACCTTTAATCTAAACTAACGTTAAACAGCACAAGTGTGTTCACGTGTAGAGAAGCTAGTGCGGTTATTTAAAAAGCAACACCTTTATTGTGAAGGCTCCCAGCGGAACAGGTTCCTGGCTGTTGGCTGACTCGACGCGCTCCGGGGAGGCAGAGCGGTCAAACTCTCGGTAACTACCGCACTTTCTCCACCGCGGGACTCGCTGCCCGGGGCTGGAACACTTTCATTCCACTTCAGGGACCGGGACACGCCGAGAGAAACCTCCCCTCCGACCGGGTCCTGTCTCCCGGGGGCTTTTCTCTGTCTCTTACCCGCGGAGCTCGAGCGTCAGCGGGGCGAAGCAACGGTTTCCACTCGCTCCGTGTTGTGATGGCTAGCCCCCGCTAGCAGGCTAGCTAGCTACATGGCCGGTGCTGGTACTGGTGCCGCCGCGGAGAAGCCGATAATCACCTAGCTCGCCCGGCGGCTGCTTCGCCACAAACGCGTCGCCACCTCCGGACGTTCCCCGGTGGAGCCACGTAGCGGTCAGTGTGCTGGGTGTTACGGGAAGGTGAGTGTCACACGCCCGCCTACTTGTTAGAACTCGTTAGCCTCGCACCGAGTCGCCCCGGTTAGCAGAGCTCCGTGGCTCGGGCTATTCCCTGGATTCAGAGACATTCCACCCAGTATTTAAATCGGAGGCTCGTCTTTCCTGGGGTGTTGCCTGCCGGTTGTCTTGCTTTTGCATGGACCAATTAAAACAAATCACTTTATTGCGATGTCACCGGTTCTTTGTGACAGTTTCAGCGCGTAAAGACGCTTCGTTATCCAGCCCTTTAAGTTAGCATGCTCCGCGGGGTATAGCCTCCACCGGCACGCCGTGCTGGCAGCTCGAGTGGAGCCCTCATCGCGGTGTTATTACACAAGTGCCCCGCTGTCGGTGCAGATAACCGGGGCTGGCTTCACATCTGCAGGGATACAGCCCGGGGTGAGGGAGGAGCTGTTACCCGGACAAAGCACCGCTGCACCGGGGGAATGTCCACTTGATGATCGCTGTAACGCAAAGGGGGGGCTTACACTCACTCTCTTGCCTTTTTCCACTTGGTTTTGCAGGTCGAGCACCGCAGGGAAGGATGATATCCACACCCAGAGGGTTCCTCAACGTGCTTCTCAACGCCAGGGAGCGATTCTCTTCATAGAACACCATGCACCTCGTCAGGTCGGACCCCCCTCACTGCTGCAGAGATTCCTCCTCCCTGCGTTTGGATTCATCAGGCGCTTTTTAAAGACCCAAAACACTCAGGACTGGATGTACAGCCTTATCTCTGTTCCCCCCCTCCCAGCTTATATCCGGTAAAACATTAACTGTGTGTCTGTGCGGGTTGGATATGCACAGATACATATAGTCGTCAGTGTGAACTCGCCCAAAGAAGGACGTCCAGGACGGGGATAGGTGCTCAGAACAGACCCACACAGAAACATGGCCTCTGTGTGGAAGAGACTGCAACGTGTGGGGAAGCATGCCTCCAAATTCCAGTTCGTGGCTTCCTATCAGGAGCTGATGGTGGAGTGCACTAAGAAATGGTGAGTGTGTTTTTTTTTTGGGGGGGGGGGGGGGGGGGGGGGGGGGTAACTGGTGACCACAGTGAGTGCTGTCATTTAATCCCCATGCAAACTGTGTGTGTGTGTGTCTGTCTGTGCTGGAATGCCGAGCTGGTTCCTGGTGGCCATAACTCACACACTCGCACACACAGTCTCCTTGGTGTGCAGGCACGTCTGCATGCTGGGAGGGGCCAGGTCGCCTTGTAAAATTACTATGTGTTTTTTTTTCCTTCTTCTTCTTCTTCTGCTGTGCACCAGTGTTGAATTTGCTCAGTTTGAGTACAGAGGCAGACTAGTAGAGAGACTTCCCTTCAACCTGAAGCTGACACGTCCTGTACACAAAGTCCAGGGATGCTTTGGGAACTGGATTTTGACTTAAACAAACTCTAAGGGACTCCGGAACATGTTGTTCTTTTAAGTTAGGATCTGGCACTTCATTAAATGTTTGTTTACACATTCATTCACATCACAGCTACTGAAATATGAGCAGCTGACTGGGAATAGTCCTTCACGTCAACTCACTTTTCTTTGAATCTCCCACTCCCCATTGCAAATATCCTTTTTGTGGACGTTAGTTTTGTTGATCCTGACGTATGAAAGGTTAAATGTTGTAGAAAGCAGATGTCACTCCTCCCTCCTCTTCTCGTAAGAAGTGAGCACAGCGTTAAAAAATCACAGCAAACATCTACTCACGGACATAATCTACAATATCAACATACCCGTTATGATTTGTTTGTTCATGTTTAGCTTTAGTTAAGCAGCTTTTTCCCGTGGTTACAATCTCTCTGGGTAAAAACAAGATTACTATAGTGACAATGACACTCAGTGGAAAGGGGTGGACGAGCTATCCACTGTGTTATCAGAGGGGAAGATAGAGCGGAGAGATGGCTGAGGGTCCTGCAGGTATGTGTCCTGTAACGAGTGCAAAGCATGGACTTGTAAAGGAGGGATGTAGCCTGCGGTCATGGATTCCTCGAGCGGACTGCTGTAGGCGTAACTAATACAGCCCCACTGAGCTCCGACCTGGGACAGATGTTAACGTGTTGGAGAATGGAATGAGAAAAATGTACATCTCTTCCCGGAGCTAAGGGTGGGTGGGCGCCGAACACAGGCAGGAATATGCTTTGTTTTGAGATCCGAGCTGGGCTCTTCTATGTTTTTCAATGGGGGGAAAAAAGAAAGAAATGCAACTAGATATACAGACGTTTGTTGTTTTATATTTAATCATTATGCTGCAGAATAGTTTGGGAAAACAATCAAGATAAAGACACAAGGAACTAATCAAACCAAGGAAATAATAATAATAATACCTCCTGGTTTCATTGTGTGTCATATCAGGCTTACACCGTTTCTTTTGTTATTAACGTACACGTGGTATTTAAATAGCTTCCGATGAGGGTTTAACATTCAGCGTGTGTCTGAGCGTGTGTTGCTTCAGGGTCTCTGCTCGGCTTCAGTGTTTCAGTGTTCAAGTGCACGCCGCACTCAACGTGTGTGAGAAAGCGTTGGCGCACCGATTCTGCCTTCCTTGGAATTCATCGGTATGTTTTTGTTGCAATGGAAACTTTCCGTCTACACACACCGGGGATATTCCCTCGAGCTCAAATGGATCTCAAATCCTGGAGACATCAGGAGGCTTTTTTTTTTTTTAAACCCACATCCCTTTTTTTTAATTCATGGAATCAATAACAGGAAGAGAAACTCAACACCTATTCTGTGTCCATGTTGTTTTTACGGTGTGGGTGCTGTGAATGTTCATCGTGTGAAGTGTAGAAGTATTTACACACTTCACCGACACTCAGGCTCCGTGGATTAATCTCTAACGTGCAGATAATGTAGGAGAACACTCAACAGTTAAGAGCCTCAACTGTGTGTGTTTGAGATTCCCATGCCTTAGGTGTGATCAGTCGCTTCACTCCTCGTAAGTGGACAGACTCTGAGATTGCATGAGTGTTTTCATCAGGTCAGAATTAATGTGTTGATGCTTGAATCTTCTTTGATGGCCTCACTTTGAAAACTGTGGGGCTGTGTGAACGAGTAACGAGGACGTTGGACGCCTGGAAACAATGACAGTCTCCAGCATCTGTTTCCTGATTGGATCTGATCAGTCACAACTCAGAGAAGGAGAAACGTTGAAAGCATTTACTGTCTGTAACAGTCCCACCATGATGTCTGTCCAACAACATAATATCTCTCATTACTCACATGCCCAGTGTACGTGAACGGTCATGTGAGTTTGGACGTGGATACAAAGCTAAAGATCTCACGAGGACGAAGATCGTTTCAGATTAAAGACGCTGCTGTACAGCTTCAACGTATGGGACAGAGGACGAAGACACATTGTGCTGCTGCAGATCACTGAGACACCACGGAACGTAGACCTGCCAGAGCACATGATGCATGATGATGGATACGACTGTCCCATGCACTGATCTGAGAGCAGGCAGAGTGTAGTACCATCTGGGAATGTCACCTGCAGAGGAAAGATGATGGGAGTTTATGAGCCCCGACACACCAGTCATTAAGTACCTGTTGCCGACTGTTAATCATAGTTTTTATAGATTGAGGTATTTGTACTTTTTGACCTTCATCATGTCGAGTTAGTGACAGTCAATCCATGCAAGAGAGTTTTCTGTCAACAAGGAAAACATGATTGATTTCACCACTTGAGGGAGGTCTCACCTTGTTTTATCATCTCTGCATTTTCCTCAACAAGCTGACAATCTTTTTCTCCTTGAGCAATTTGCTCACTATTATTATTTTAGTAATGAGACACGAGGTCAAGGACCGGGGGAGTCTCCTGTCATATTCTTTGTTTGTGAAGCAATTTTTGGGTCTTTATCTTTTGACCTAGTTGCTCCAGTCCACTCCTCCGGAGCAGAGGGAGTTAGCATTCCTCTCACACGCCCATTTCAGACTCCACAATCAGTTCTTACCAACCACTAAAACATTAATGAGTTCAGTGTTTGTGTTAGCCAGTGAAATGAAGCACCACTCACACTGCTGCAGCTCTGCCCCCTTTGAAATGGGATATTAACGTCTTTTAATAAACACTAATAACTTCATTTAGTGTAGATGTTTCTGCAGCAGTTTATTAAAATCATTGATCACTTACAGTCTTCAGGTGATTTGCCAAACTTATTGTAGATTTGTGATGCTGCAGTTTCCTCGTGTGCTCTGTGTTTTGTCGATCATCTGCACAAATATGTCAACTATTACAGACACTTGGGTTTTTTGTCGTCTTCCCGGCGTTGTTGTGAGTTGTAAGTCTGTCTTGTGATCGTGTGTCCCCGTCCTGGTGTCAGTGCTGGTAACGTTAGATGAGAGCTGTGACGCACACAAACATCACTACGATTAAATATCCTGGTCTGAGAATAACTAATCATAATTAATGTTGATGATGAGTAGAAGGTTCAGACGAGAGGTTTTCACTTGCTCTTGAAAGCACCAGAACTTTGCTTCTGCACAAACTGTGAAACCTTTTTATATTCCCTGCAGTTTTTTTTGTTTCAGTTATTGTTATGATGCAGTTGTGTTACACACGCATGTTGGCTAATTATGACCCTGCGTGCTGGCCTAGCTGGGAGCAGGGTATTGTCTTCATCTCTGTCTGTGTACAGGTGTGTACAAAACAAAACATGGACTGACTTTCATCAAACATGGTGGGAGTCTTAAGATGATTGACTTTTTTAACAGGCCACTGACTTGGGCCTGATTTTTCTAATGTGACTCAGAGACCAATGGGTTTGTGTAGAGAAGGATTTGTCAATATGAAACTGCAGTGGTCTGCTCCGTTGATGCTTTTCATTGCTTTACTATTGATCTTCTAAACTTGGCTATATCATCATAATTTATACAAGTTTCTGACCAGAGTGGCTTGTTGAAATCCTCAGATACAAAACCATACTTGTGATTTCAGTCGGTGAGGGACACTTTTCTATAAAGAGGGTTCACACCCAACAGTGATGGACGACTCAACATATATGAGTGTGACCCCTGTTGTCCTCTCGGCTGCTGTCCCCTGAGGCTGCTGCCTTCCAGAAACAATGCGTTATTAGTCAACGTGTCTGGTACGATACAGTTTGTCAAACAACATCAAAAGTGCAGGACGGACATTCCTGCTGACAGATGTGTTGACACACGTGGCGAGGACATGCTGGTTACACACTGGAAACACCACAGAGGTGCGCTTGATTCCTTGGTAATTCGATCTGGTTTCATGGAAGCGTGACTAAGCGAGACTGCTTCCCTCACTAACACATGGAAAGACGAGGACGCTTCAAGAGGAAGAGGTTTTCAAAGACCGATAGCACGCTGATACATGCGCACACAACTTACTCATTTCATTGGGATTTATATTCACACCCGTAAACACTTTCATCAGACCCACAGACACCAGCAGATCCTTCGAGGTGTGGAGCCCTGCAGCATCGGAACTGATTTTGTCGAGTGTTATTGCGTCACTGCAACATGTGATAGTCGTGTCCTACATTATCAGCCCCAGTTGTTTATTCATTATACACCTAGCAACCTTATTTCCATTCACCTTGTGATACAGAATCAATGAGAATTTTGCTCTTGCAGTGTTGTAAGTGGCAGGGGACAAAGGATTGCTCTTGAACAAATGAGCAAACTGCATTACCTTGAAAGGGTCACCCTTCATTCCCTCCTCTGCCAGTAGCTGTGCATTAACCAGTATGATCCCTTCTTTGTGTCGTGTGTGTTAAGGGGACATTTTTTATATTTGATGGAAAAACCACTGCTCCACCAGCATCACATCTGCCCCGATCACCTTTCTCTGCGTGATGCTCTTTCTGCATGTCGATATCTTCAGGTCTGATGAGTCGGTGGAGCTCTAATTAACGCTGTCAGTTGACTAATGCCTCACTTTCACTGTGAACGTGACCGGCATGTGTCAGGCTGTGACATGTTGTCTTCTGTTGAGCATGTGTGCGTTATGGCACACGTCCATCATGTCTCTGCCAGAGGGACGTCTTCCTGCCAACTCGCCCTGACGTGGCTCTCCATTCTATTCAGATTGGAAAAGCCATGACACATTCCTGAGTAAGTTTGGCACCAGGAGATGATTCCACTGCCAGGTGATAGTACGGAGCGGTACTACGTGTTGTGTGGATGTTCTGGATCAGAGAACTTCGGTTATCACTGCAGAACCTTTTCATAGAGAATAATGAAAACAACACCATTCCTCCGAGTTAAGTGTTTTCATTGCTGAAGTCTTGTTAGTATGTTGTTCATGTGTTTGTGGTTAACGGAGCTGATGCTCCTCACATGCCAGAAGCAGAGCCAGCTCGGTTCACTTCAGTTGATACCAGAGTTTGTTCGTATGCTCATAACGTCGTTGTGTTGTTGATTTAACTCTGATGGTGGTTTTGTCCCCTTCCAGCTCTTCATCTCCCCTCCTGTAATTCTGTAATTGTTTTCTTGCACCAAGCCCACGGCTGTCCTCAGGGGCAGCTTTCATTTTATCATCAAGGCTCCTCTTTCAATTTTCTTCTGTTGTTCTCTGTGCCCCCCCCCCCCCATCCCCTCTTTCCCTTTTGTTTCCTCCTCTCCTTATTACTCTTTTCTCTTTCCCTCCCATCTCTTCGCTCTCCTGTTCCTCCTTCTGATAATGTTCCTCTAACTGCTTTGCAGTGGAATCCACCCACGTGTAATGTTCTGTGCAGCAGTTATGGACCCAAACGGGTATTTACACACCCGCCTTCACACACACCAAGAGAAATGACACATGGCAGGGTTGTGAAGCAAGTCAATGGGCTGTTAAATGTGATCTCTGTTGTGTGTCTGCCTCTGTGCTGCCAGTCAGAGCAACGCGCCCTGGAGACTGCTCATCATTCATCAGCCTGCAGATGCTTCAGCATCACTGATTCTGTGTGTCTCTCAGGAAGGTGAAGGGAAACACTGCAGGTTTAATGTGTTACATCTTAAAAGATGTGGTGCAGGTGGAATCATCTCTTTGAAGACAAACTGTTTGAAGTTCCATGTTTCTATAAAATCTCCTAAAAACCTCTATGTCCACACAAGCATTTTAGATTAGACTCTTTAATAATTCACGTCCATGCCAGCGCACCTTAAAGTGCATATCAGGTGACCATTCACGTGCACTTTACATGTGCACACAGGTGGAAACAGGGAGCAGAGTCAATAATCTGCAGTGGACGGTTTATAAGAAACAACAATGGTGAAAAGTAAAACAAGAGATATTGTTTCTTGACAACAAGATGGAGCTGTTACTGACAGAAGGTGTTATCAATGCTCAGAACCAATTGGGAAGCATGTGTGCGACTAGGTCATTGTTTCTTAACATCTCATTTTCTGCACGTCTACTACAAACACAGCCCCAAAGTTCTCAAACTAAAAAGGGGTCGAAAGCATCTCTGAACTTCTCAGATGGAGGAACTCAAATACTCAGGTTGAGCATAGACGCTAGGTGTTTCAACAGTGATGCATAAAATAGTTCCACGCCTCTTCTGGTAAGAGGAACACAAACACCTATTCACCACAGTCCTGTGGGCTCCCACAGTCATGTCACAATTCCTCCTGTAGATGCTCTCAGCCACAAGCAGGAAACGGATTAGCTTCAGCCTTATTGAATAAAAACAAAGAAACAGGAAAAGAACAAAGACGTAATGCAGAGAGCATTTCGATCTGCCAGCAAGCATAGCCTGCACCTATAACAATGATGCATATATTATATATTGTGTTCTTTCATTTTGTGTGTCAGACAAAACCACATTGATTGATGATTAACACCACTGTGGTCGTCTGACTGCTCCTGTATCACTGCATTAAGAACTGCCTGTTGTTCTCAGCCGGCTCCTTGTTTCTCTGCTCCCAGGCTCATGGTGGTTGTGGTTCTGCAGTCTCTCCCTGGGACTATTAGCAAACTGGTGAAGGGAGTGTCGCTTGTAAGCAAGGGGCGGTTTTATTACTAAATTTATCCCACTGAAAAAACGCTTCCCATCAATCCTTCCTTTTATTTTGGAGAAACTCCCAAACAACATATTATTCCTCTCTTCCTTCTATGTTTTCACATAAATGTGTTTAGGGATGTTTTGAGGAGCAAAGACTTCGATGCTTTCATCGTTCTCTTACTCCGTCACTCACCTGTGACATCAGATCACTCCACCATGCTCGTCTTTCTATCTTTATATTGTAGAAGTCAAAGTTTGAATCGAAGTTATGAGTAGAAAGACTCGGAACGTCAGCATAGAGAATATATTTCTTTGAGTTTTGCCGTCTCGGAGCCTCAGAGACTTTCTCAGATGTTCTGTTAAAGCTAGAAGTGGACCCCCCCCCCCCCCCCCCCGACACTGCTGAGAACTAGTGGAAGTGATAAGAGAGGAATAGAAGAGCATTGGAGATGAGGTGGTGACGTTGAGTAACAAGACCAGAAAATTAAAGCCCAACCGTGATGGATTTGTTTATTGCCGATCCCTATAACTGATATTCGAGTGTTTCGAAAAATCAAGTTCAAACGAATTCTATGATTCACAATTTGTCCAGATATATTTGAAGGCAGCCGAGTGCACACTGATGAGACTCTTCTGTGAGGCCTCCTGCTGCTAGTTGCATATGAAGGCAACAAACAGCCGTACCTTTGTGCATTACTTTGACATCTGTGGTGTGGATGGTTTACAAAGCCTGGTTTTCATGACGGACAGAATTAGTATTAAAATATCTTAAACCAATATCAGCATAATCTACTTCTTCTTTATGATCCATGCACTTCTTCTTTTTCACAAATTTACCTCAAAACGCAACTTCTGCTTGATATTTTGCAGCTTCAGCAAAAGCTGTAGTCTGACGTGAAAATGTAACGATAAGTTCTGAATAATATTGAAAGTGTTTAAACAGCAAAAAACAATAAACAAGATGTTTTTCGATGAGATGGAGAAGATCTTATAAAAGATTATCAGTGATACTTCATCTTAAACAGCTTTTACATGAATAAAAAGAGACGCTGAAAAATATGGACAAAGATGCATTAATAAAAGATAAATGAACACATAGAATGTAAAAGAATATTCTATATTTAATAAAATACGAGAATGAAATGGCAGAGGTAGTAGAACAACTTTTACAACTGCTTCACTTCTGTCTTCTGCTGATCGCACACACTGAACACAGACGTCATGTAAATGTACCATCGCACTTTGCCTCTTCATGCCCAGAACGCGTGTTTTGTGTGTGTTCAGTTTATCGGTCCGTCTGGAGTGTGACAGTCGCACAGATTGTGTTTGCTCTGCTACGTCTGTCTCGATAGCAGAGGCCACAGTCTGACCGATGGCAAAGTGAGAGCAGCCCTTCCTCTCGGTTTCTGTCTCCCTCCTCCTCCTCCTCTCTTTCATCCGTCTGATCCCTCTCTCCAACGTCCGGCTGTCGGCTGCTGAATCAGAAATCGCCAAGTGGGTCACGTATAAAAAAAAACAAAAACATTTTGTCGGCCAAGCTTTTCACGAGTTGTGCGCCTCTGAGTAAATTGCACTTTAAAAGCATTTTAATTGTTGCTGTGGCATTTCTATCTGTGGTAATAAGCTGTCATAGGAGGCTAATAGCACAGCAGAAATGCATTAAGCACCGGAGACTGCACAGCACTTGTCGAGCTGTGGGAAATCCAGTGATACATTTCTCTATAGAGTCGTTCAAACAGTGTCGAGTCAGGATTTTGACAGAGCACAATGGCTGCATTGTAAAGACGAGGCTCACCTGACAGCATCAATCTGAAAAAGAAAAACTCTCAATAAAAGAGAAATAAATATCTAAGAGTTCTTATTGGGGTAAATTCTGAGAAAGCTCAGCTGAGTGTGCAGCATGTGCACGGACTGGGTCCTGTTGTTTAATCCTATCAAACTGCTTTAGTGGGTTTTTGGAAGCATTTGCTTTGTATGACTGCAAAGTAATGTAAAAGCTCTCATACAGTTTGGCTCTGTCACTGTTGTGTTGTGATAGTTTGGCAGGAGAAGTCGGCGTCTTTCTGAGCAGTGCGAGAAAAACAAGGATCATTCAAAGAAGCTTTAATTCAGAGTTCTGTATTAGTCCGTTTTCAGGAAACCTGCATCCGCCTGCAATCTATAGGTTCACAACAAAACCTATAGATGTTAAAAATACTGCACAATCTTTTTAATTTCTGATTTCTTACTTTTGGCGTCAACAGCTGCTCCTTCCAGACCCGGTGCAGGACTTTAATCACCTCTTATTAACTGGGAACCTTTATTCAAACTAAACCTCAAATCCACTGTCAACCAAAATCCTCACTGTTACTATAACTTTGTGCGACTGAGGGCTGATGAACACACTCTCCCTCTTGCTCCCTGGTGGCTCACTGATTCCAGTTACACACATAGGTGATGTGCAACAGTGAGAGTAAAGCACAAAGAACACAAGTGACACCAAAAAGCTCGCAGAGGTCATTTAGCCTGCAGACAAATGGTTTACATTTTTCCCATAGCGCAGCACCAACAGTACAAAGGGAAAAACACAGAGAGGGATATTTGCTGTGTGTGTCTGTGTGTGTCTGTGTGTGCTCGCGCTCTCTCTGTCATTGGACAATAGTTTCTCTATGTGAAGCTTCTCCTCAAGACTGAAGTTGTTGCCTGTCGGTCTCCCTCTGTCCCCATCTCCTCTATTCTCCCTCTTCTATTCTCCCTCTTCTCTTCTCCCTCTTCTCTCTTTGTCGTCTTTCTCTCAAAGAGTCGTTCATTCTTTTCCTCAAACTGCTGCTTTGCTGATGTTCTTCACGGGTCTTTATCATAAGGACCTTTGGACTCTACCCAGTTAAATATTCATTGTTAAAAAGCTACAGTACATTCTCACATGGTGATTTACTCTGTTAGAGTGTAATAGTGAGCCAGGAATCAACCATCCAATTAGTAGACGACCCGCTCTACCTCCTGAGCCACGACCCTCACCATACAACCAAGTCTTCACCATCAAAAAGCCATTGAATTTGTCCTCACGACACTGGTATTGAATTCAAACTGGTCTCCACTAGCACAGAAACACACACACTCAGCAACACTGCTCACAAGGTGAGAACAACACAAGCCACCTTATCCCAGCTGGTAAAAATAGAGTAAAGTGATTTTAATTGCTCCCTGAAGGACGTGCTGCTCCCTTCTCTCTGTGGTGAGGTCACAGGTCAGGTTGGAACTGGAGAGCTCAAGAGCATCTGGTGGATAAAACCTCTCATTGAGATCGACAGACCCTCTCTGTGTTAGGTGTCCACTACAAGTGCTAGTCGGTTGTTTATCTCTCAAACATAAGCATGGTTTGTTTTAATGAAGGTGTTATAGGTAAACCAGGGGGAGGCGTAATAAACTTAGCAGTACTCATATTCTCTGAAACACTGGTCGGGTCCTATTTGACACTTTATGCATTAAGCTATGAGCGATGATCAACTGGACGGACACACACTCAAGAGACAGTGGAATTTAAGAATAAATCACTTGTCACTCATCTTTCTCTTCTGTGTTCTCCACCAGGCAACCAGACAAACTTGTGGTGGTCTGGACTCGCAGAAGTCGACGGAAATCTTCCAAGGTTCGTGATTGAAGCGCGACACGAAGTCAAGACACAGTCAAAAACAAAGTACAACTTATTAATCTACAAATACAAGTTTAAAAAAAAACCTTCTTGTGATCCCCCTCTCAGTCCCACGGCTGGCAGCCTGGAATCAAGAACCCCTACAGAGGAGTGGTGGTGTGGCCGGTCCCAGAAAACATTGAGATCACTGTCACTCTCTTTAAGGTAAGTTTCTCTGACACCAGCATCTTCTCTGTGTTTAGAACACGAGGTCTCAAATCCTTTCTCACCTCCCACCGCTGCACACTGTATTTAAAATCACATGAAAGGCCTTTATTATAAGTATTGGATGAATGAAGTCTTGAGAAAATATTTTTTTATGGCAGGGATGTAACTGCAAACAGCATTTTTGGGAACATTATGCATGGAAACTACTAATAACACAAAATGCTTTTACATTTTCTATCTTCCAGGGCTGTTGATACATTTTAATCTGTGCATACAAAGAGTTGTAATGTATTTCATGAATAAAAAGTTTAGTGATACAGTTGTGTCTGTGAACTACATACATGTACAGACAGTATCTGTCAGTGGGCCTGGCTTACTTAAAGCCACCGGGCCTGTGTGCTGACAGGCAGCCTCCCAGCTCAGTGTCCTGTTACCTCTCCATGTTTCTACCAGAGCTCCTGCCACATGCACTTCCATACCTGCTTCTGCTTTGTTCTGATCGGGCACGGAATGTCCTCGTCCTGCCTTAAGTAAACTCACTCACGGGGAAAAGAAGAGAAATCTGAAACCTAAATGATCTCCTCTGTGAAAACATGCTGTGATGACTGCTAGGTACAATATATAGATGGAAAAGTTCAGCTGACATGTAAACTGGCTCAGTTTTCCAGGCAGCACTGTGCATGTCGGCGTGTCTTTTATTCTCAGCCCACTTCCACTTCCTGTCCCAGAGGAAGTAATAAAGCTGTTTTTGTGATGAGACCCAGAGCAAAGCCACCGACTGCACAACCGGCTCCATCACCGCCGCTGGACCAAGCCACGAAATAAATATCATTACCCCTGACGTCAATAAGAATGTTTGTTTGTCCCCACTGCACCGAAGTGAGAATGAAGAGTTAATTGAAATGTTAATATAATGTTAATATCAAAGGGAGAAAAGCTGCTCTGATAACTTATGTTCTTACAGGAAACACTTTCCTCTTTAGAAACATTAACAAGAGAAAGTCACAGCAGTTATTAGTTAGCAGATACCTGAGTTTAATATTTGCTCTTCTTTTTCTTCTGACTCCACAAAGTGATAAATATCTGCAGGGGCGTAGCTTATTACACAGTTTATCACACACAGTCTTATGGGAGGTGAAAAGTGATTAAACCAACACAAGGAGGTAACGATCACATTAAAGTGAAAAGCCGGGTGTCATCTCTCACTGGAGTCATTTGTTTAAAGTTTAAAGTGATACTCCACAAGTTGTATTAATAGACAGTAATTCAGATATAGTAAATTATAACCCTTATAAGGTATTTGTAGCCCTAATGGTTGCATCATGGGAAGTTTATGACTTTTTGAAGTTTGAACCATACTAATGAGAGAAACCACTGAAATCCCAAATTCCACTGCAAAAATTTAAACTTTTTTTTTTTTCATGAGACCCTCTAATTTATGGAAGAGCATTAATAAATTGTTGGAGAACCTTTTTCAATATGAAAGATATTCCTTAACGCCGGTCTCAATCTGTCAGACTCTATTACCGAGATAGTTCTGCAGCCGACTGGAGGTTGACGCTGCCGGTGATTTAAAGATCCTCTCGGCTCCATCTGGCCTGAAGCGCTGCAGTGAAAACGGCCGAGCTCAGTAATATCCCAGCCTGCTCCTCAGGGAGATTCACAGCAGCAGAAGTTTGTGGACGGGGAGGAGAGAACTTGAATTAAGAAGTAACTTAGTGCTGGGACGGCTCACTGTGGAGACAGAATTGATTCTAGCAGAGACGATGTGCAGGAGGCCGAGTGGGCACTCAGTAGCATCCAGTCCTGAAAACATCTGGCTCTTCGCCTGTGGATTGTAACGTCATTCATTTTCCAAACCCGTAGAAGAATTAAACGTTTGCTCGCACAATTACAATAATTCGTATTTAATCAGTTAAGATCTTTATCACTGTTAAAGCAAATTAACAGCAATACTCTCTTGAGATGTTGCAGCACAAAGACACTGCCGATAAGTCGTTTGTGTGGTTGTAAAATAATAATGTGGCATTTTAGATGTGATAGGATCATGCAGCTGTGTGACCTGCAGTGCGTGTCTGTGTGAGTGTGTGTGTGAGTGTGTGTGAGTGTGTGTCTCTGCCATACTGCAGGAATATTGATTTCCTGGGGTGTGTCACAAGTGCAGTGAGACTGAGACGCATCACTGCATGTGTTGGACACACTGGAGCTCCACCAGCTATATTCAATGAGATTTTATCGCTAAATCATTTTGTCTTATCACAGACTGTTGGAAATGGTTTATTTTGATTGTTAATCTCAAAGTTATCAGGTTGTGATTATGACAATTAGACAAGTGCAGCCGATTGAAGAAGCTTCCTCGTTCTGTTTTGTGTTATTGCTCCATAAATAACTTAATTAACATTTCATTTTATCTTCCCATTGACAAATCAGTTACTTGTCTTCAGTAGCTTCCACAGTGCGACGTGCATGTTTGTATGATTGTACAGTGAGTGAGTGCTTCAGTGTGTATTTTATGACGCACTGGTTTAATGTATTGACTGATAAAGTGTTTTTCATGCTTGATGCAGTTCCCAAGCACAAACAGTCTATTGAAATAATCTGTTGAAGGTGAAAATAAAACAAGACGCCCTTTACTGTATCTAAAGAAGGAATTTGTTAATTCAATTTAAGCGTAAAGTGTATTGACTCGTCTTTCTGCTATGATGTACAACACATGCATGTTCTCAATCATGTCTGTGTATGTTGTCCCTGCAGGACCCACATGCAGAGGAGTTTGAAGACAAAGAGTGGACGTTTGTCATTGAGAACGTGAGTAATGGATTATATCTTTAATTCTTTGGTCCCTTTGCTTTCTTTCTTTGTTAGTGCACTGACACACTGTCTCTCTCATTGTGTCTATTACTGCACAGAAGTTCTGTTTGTGTTATTTTTATTCTACTGAATTATCACTATATGATTATAGTCATAAGGCTTGTTTAGAATGACTGTGATTACAACTTTAATCAAAACAACACAGAAATATTAAATTTCTCATCCACCAATTCCTTTTAAATTACATGTGCAGGTTCTGCCACCTTGTGGTCAGATTATGCAATCACATGCTTCTCTCAGGGACAATGCCGGTTCTTGGGTTAAACTGAAGGTGTTGACTCTCACCCCCCCCCCCCCCCTCATTTATATAATATTTTCCCATTTGACATTCCCAGACGTTTAGAACAACTGCTTTGAATAGTGCGACAGAGATTCTCTTACTGTTTTCTTGGTTTGTGGTGAAACGTTCACATTCCTGTTTGAAGCAACTGGAACAGCACAAGTTTAAATATGAGTTTGACT
Organism: Pleuronectes platessa; assembly: GCF_947347685.1. Classification (NCBI taxonomy): domain Eukaryota; kingdom Metazoa; phylum Chordata; class Actinopteri; order Pleuronectiformes; family Pleuronectidae; genus Pleuronectes; species Pleuronectes platessa. The sequence goes on from NC_070637.1 coordinate 25,137,264, forward strand.
GCAACTTGCTTCCTTTCGTGGTGACGTGAGAAACTGATGAATCAGAATGAGGGCGTGAACATGTGCTGCTCAGAAGAGATTTTCTGTGTTTTTAATATTTGTTTGATTTCTTCTGCATGGTTAATTTATATAACGTCGACATGTTGAACAAACTGGGCCTTTGTAATTACATTTTGAGATTTTCTCGTTACAGCCTAATCTAAAACATTTAGTTAAAGTTGTTTACTGTTATGGAAACTTATCCCAACCTTGATTTCAAGGAAATTCAAGCCTTTTACATGTGTTGACAAAATTGGTCAATATTTGATCCCTGCTCTGATTGTTTTTTGCTGTCATATAAGCATTTTCCAGAGTTTTTAGAAATTCTCTTATCTTGCAAATTTACTGCATCTTAAGGAAACTTAAAGTTTTCTGTTTGTCAAAGTGAAAACAATTGCCATGAATTAATTTGGATTCAAGCAATTAGGACAATTTCAAGAGTGACTGACTAAGATGAGCAAATGCATGTTTTCACAATTGCTCCTTCAAAACCTTTGAACACTCGTATTTGTAAACTTCTGAACAAGAGCTCATCATTAGTAATCAACAGGGACAGACCTCTTTGACTTCTCAGCCCGCTCCTAAAGAGCGTGGGGAACTGAGCTCTTTGACTCTGTCACTTTCTGTACGTCTCAAGCTCAAAGGAGCGACGGAAGAAACTGCTCAACATTTTTGTCTTTGATAAAAAGCTGAGAAGACAAGCAGGTCAGCCGGTGCTCTGTGGCTGGAGCGTGGGAGAGAGCAGGACGGAGGCGAGAAGCAGAGAGAAAAAGACAAGTTTGTGGGTTTGCCTGTGTCTCTGCATACCTGACTAATGACAAAGATCAAAGCAGGAATGGAGAGCAAAGGACAAGGTAGACAGGAGGGAGGAGAGGCAGAGGGCAGCTCGTACATTCACACGCTCAAATGTTTGCGTTTATCTTCACTACTCAGCAGGAAAACCTTTAAAATATGAAGAACTCTAAACAGAGTTTGGTTGATTTGTCACAGCAGCAGCTCTTAAGGTTCAGGAAGCAGAGGATCATGGGTAACATCCTCCATTTAGTTGTGTAGCTCAGTGAGTGGGACGACACAGTCACAGCTCCACTCAACACATTGATAAACTGTTTTCTCTTTACAGGAAAACCACTTAGAAGCTCAGACACGGAGCCAAACTATTAAACACCACGTGTGGCTGCAGGGGGCGCTGTCGCCCAGCAGAAGTTACACAGTTCTTCAGACTTTGTAGTTGAATCCTTTCATCTTTTAATATTGTGAAGATGCTTTTTAAAAAGTTTTAAAGCTCTTACAAATCATCCTAGCATCACAGGTTTATTGCCACTATGGTAATCGCTAATTTGATGTCAGTCCAGGAATGTTTCTGTCTGCTCAATATCTAATGTTCACTAAATACTAAACACTCCTGAGCTAAAGAAAACTGACTTAATAATGTACACAAAATAAAGAAATGTATAGAAAGAGAATATTTTCCTTAACACATCCAGATATGGACATGCACCTTGTTGACCTGGTGTTTTTGATGCTGTTGAATACTATCACTGCATTGTAGTGAGTGACTGAGACGCACAAAGAGAAATACATCGTTTTGTAGAATTATATTATCCTTCTCAAGTCAAAACCCACTCTGTCTTTTAATTCGAAAAACTCAATCATCTTATAAATGCTTTTTCTCACGATTAACTGAGCAGATGAGCAAAAATCTAAGATCTAACTAAACCGTCCACAAGAGGGCAGTCTACCCCAAGATCTGTGGCAACTCCTTTTGTGATATTTCCTTCTTAATTCATGGATCACTTCCTCAAGTCAGCTGTGTGTTTGACTGTGTGTGAATCAAGAGGAAATGTATCTTTGTATGTGTGTGTTGATGTTTGTGGGATGGAAGGTGTGAAGTTGTCCATACATATTAAACAGTGTGTGTATTCGGTGCATGTAAAGAGCTCAGATCCCCCACGCCACCCCCCCCCCCCGTCCTTCAGGTATCTCAGCTAATATAAAGTCAGGAGAGGTGAATGAATGCAGCGGTGAGTGCTGCTCTGAGGAGGAAGAACAGAAGAAGAGGAGAGGTGAGCTCTCCTGACCCCTCATCAGACGGCGGAGGAGAAAGGGGAAGAATACGCCATTGTGCCCGAGCGCCGGAGATGATGAAATTCAAGATCCCTGCGCTGTGGCTCCGTCTTAATCTGGGGGCCCAACCTCGCACTAGGCTAATCCCTCCCCGTCGAATTACTGGCCCTGGATAGATTGTATTTTGTCATTGAAAATGGCAGTGTCAAACACTACCTTTTTCTCTCCTCTATTTGTTCGTCTGCCAAGGCAAATCGCATAATCAAAAGATGGCAAGAGAGGGAGAGAGCAAAGAGGAGAAAGTGACGGAGAGAGAGAGAGGGATGGAGGGGGGGATGGAGAGGTGGCGGGTGGAAAATGGCTATACAGTAGTATCTCTAAATTGCATGCTACCCTTTCCTTTCACCCCTTTTCAAATAGGTGCGTATTATCAAAAAGGTGGGCAAATTGAGAGTCAAAAGATTGCACGGCTATATTTGACAGCATTGTGCTTACAGGTTATTTTGTGCATGTGTGTGTGTGTGTGTGTGTGTGTGTGCATGAAGGGGTGTGTGTGTGTGTGTGTAACGTGTCTATATAGAGTCATGCCTGTGTGTATTCTCTTTGTGTTTGCATATCAACCAAAGCTGGAGATGGTAGACCAACTTCCTTCTGCCTTCTGAGTGAGAAGCTCTTATGTCTGAACACATTGAATAAACAGTGATACACACACTGGGAGACACACTCACTCTCTTCCTCTCTCCCTCCAACTTCACCTTTTTACAGTCACATTACATCAATGTCAATCGTAGAAGAAAGATTTCCACGGCTCCCACTGTTCGACTGTCTGCTGCATGTCGCCACGTTTTAAATATCGATTAAGCATCACTGTTAGTTGGACCACAGCATTTTCTCTTCTGTTTGACAGATCATTGATTTAGATGTTATCGCCCCCTACTGGCCGGGCATGCTTGTATAAGTATTTGTAATTTTTGTGTTCTCGCCTGGACAGAGATCTGATTCGTGCTGATTTATAAATATTAAAAAGCAGATGGCAAATAGACAGGAAATATCCACAGTGGTGTAGACAGGGCCTCGTTTGTTTAGTTTTACGTAAATATAATATTTTAACATCCAAATGAAGAGTGTAGGGACAAATATTACTTATGTATTGGTCGAGCTGTTGTCATCTTGGAACCTGAGGATGTTTCTAGCATATTGTGGCTTCTTTCTTTCTCCTCCTCCATCTCTTTTTCACCCTGTTTCTTTCTTTCTCTCACTCTCTCCTCTCTGAGCTGATGTCCTGTCTATTGTGGACCAGCTCCAACTCCATTAAGGCCATTTCCACACCACATACCTCCCACTTAGCCACAGTCATACAGTCGCACAATGTCACATACTGACAGAGACGAACACACGCACACACACACTCGTCTCACTGCACAATCTGAAAAACCATGACACCAACCACTCACACAAACGCACAGTCCAACCTAGCTCCATCACCTTTATACACACAGAGAGACACAAACACACACACACACACACACACACACCCGCTCTCTTTATTGAACCCATAGCCGTGGAGTGTGTACGCCCCCTCCCTCCTCCGTGTGGAACACATTACGTAGGCCAGTGGCTTGTGAGCGCTGACTGGGCCTCGGGGAAGAAAAACACAATTATTTCAGCCCTCAGCTATTCACGCAAAGGTGACAAAAGCTGGTATGAAGTATGAAATCCCAAAAGTTTCCCCCGTGCCGAGGCCCACAAATTGGGATTAATTTGCGCTCGTGTGCACGCGTGTGTCTCTAAAGTTTTCACCTTTTGCTCGTTTCCCATTTCATCAATAGTTTGGAGAAGTCGGAAAGCCTCGTGAATTGTGTCTGGTAGAAGAGTGTGCGTCTGCTCCAGCTGTTTGTGTGTGTTTCATAACGCTGATTCTAAATGAACTAGAAATAAATAAATGGTCTACAAAATGTAAGTCATAACTTCAATAATTTATACTTGAAATATGGTAGGAGGTAAATTATTGTGTGAGTGTGTGTGCGTCTGTCTGTGTGTGTGTCTAAATGTTGAAAAGCTGGGGGGGGGTGGACTCCTAGAATGGGATCACACATTCACACACGCTTTTCAAATTAATTTAATCTAATTAATCGCCCTGAGGAGAGGCAACAGATGCTGGTGATTACCCACCATGCCTGGACCCCTCCCTAAGTGGGCACACAGACACACACACACACACACAATCACAGCTATTACTATCACAACTCTAAATGCTGCCGTTTTCTGCCAGTATGCAGCCAACATGCAATGCTTCTGTGTCATTTTCTCAGTGGCTGTGTGTTTGTGTCTTTGTGAGAACCTGTCTGGGGAGATGTGTGTCTAGTTTTATGTGCTGTGTGTGTGTGTCTGTGGCTTGAGGGTGGCAGCGGAGGCCGGGTGGTCCCTCCTGTCGCCCTAATAGGCTTTACTGGCCCCTAATCCACACCACACCGCCCGTCACATGGCTGGTCTGCTGACTTACTGCCACCACCACCATGAGGTGTGCGTGTCACTGTGTCTCTGTGCAGGTGTCACATTAGAATTGTGTGTGTCTGAGCAAGTGTGGGTCGCATCTTTCTTTTTACGTTCGATATGGGTCAGAAAAAACTGAATTTGAACATGTTACTTGAGCAATGGGAAATATAGTCTTTGGGCATTTTTATATTATTTTCTAAAATCAAAACAGCAGATAGAAAACTCATCATATATTAAAATAGATCCTTTAAACACCTGCACCATAATATAATATATATATAGCTTCATGTACTTCATCTCTTCTCGGACGTACGTGCACACAGGCACCTTCAGCTTCATATCTACTATCTTTGTGTGTCTGTGTGTGTGTTTTTGCTTACATGCATGTTGGTTAATTAAACTGATTAAACTGTTCCCCCTGATGATGGGGGGGCTTTGCTTCTTTGCTTATTTGCTTATGTCATCTTTTTCTCTCTCTCTCTCTCTCCTTCTCTCTCTCTCTCTCTCTCTCTCTCTCTGATTGTGAGTAGATTTATATTTAGTGTCTCCTCATATTGTTCTGTCAGCTTCACTGTTTTATCCTTCCTCCTTATGTTCTCATGTGCTCCCCCGCATGCTGTGTGTGTGTGTGTCTGTGACTTAACGAATGCATGCAGTATGTATGTGTGTGCCATGTGCACACAAGACAGTAAGTTCTTTGTGAGTCTGTGTGCCGTGTCTTCACATTTGCTTTTGTGACTTTGTGTTTGTGTGTGGTGAGAGCGGGTGTGTCTTGTCCCACTGGTTCAGGTTGTGACCTCGGCTTTCATCTCCTCAGTCTGAGGCTCCTGCATCACGCTGCGCTCCGCTCCCGGCCAACAACACGGCAGATGTCACCAGACACCGCAGCAGACACACAAACACAGACACACACACAGTCATATCTACACATGTACATCCTCTCATTCACACAGTGTCTGTCTTTCATATACACATGCAGGCTCACAGCGTTTGTGTACATATACACTGTATAATCTCACACAAAGACACACTCGCATCCTGTCGCACACACACACACACACACACACAGCAACCCAAGCTGGTTTTTGTTTTGCCTCATACAGTGTGACGTTTGACCCCCAAAATAAACATCAAAACACATGTGTCACCTGGGAAACATCCGTCTCTCCACCTGTGTGGCCTTCACATCACAACGAGCCAACTGTGTGTGTGTGTCTGTGTCTGTGTGAGATGTTTGTGTTATGACTGTGGATCAGTGTCCTCATTCACACCATTAGTTTGGGCTAAACATTTTACCACTGTTAAATATACAGTAGACACAAAATGTGTCATACTGTGAGATACTGTCATAATTGTGCTTTTCAATATTACATTATAAGATACCGGTTATAGAACTCTGAAGTCCCAGTCTAATCCAACACGACTTGTTTACTCTTAATCTTATCAGACCATCTTTAATGAAGTTTGTTCCCCTGTAAGTTCCCCCCCCCCTTTTATGATCTGCTCGTCCTCACTGATCAGTTATGTTTTCAAAACAGGACAAACAAGTGATCACCTGCACGTGGAATTTGTTTTTAAGGATGAATGTTGACTTGTTTCTTTCCCTCTATGTTTTTTACTTTCTAATCTGGGAGCTGCAGTACTGAAATCCACTCGGAGGCTCTGACTTGTTCGTGATCGTCGACCACACCCTCTGTTATCAGTCATCTCTGAGGTCGCCCTCTATCCCTCCATGGCTCCACATCCTGTCACCTGCCCTTCTCCCCGATCCGCTCTAATCTGACTTCCTGCTCTCGGTCCTTGTCCTCGTCTCACTTTTGTTTTTGGTCTCACGTATTACCTGGCAGTGACGGGTGGTCAGGACCTGGACAGTTATTATCAGTTATTATCTCCGTCTCGCGGTTATTTATTTTTCCTCTGTGCGACTTAAGATGGCTGCTCGCGATGGAGACAGGCCTCTGTGGCCCGCAAAACACAGGCCCCGTCAAATCCCCCTGTTTATCCACAAGCTTGACCCGCTGGGCCTGCGTGGGCCGGTCGCCTCCCTGGAAGATGCACGTGGAGGTGGAGGTGATAGGAGATGTGTGTACATGCATGGAGGCACATGTGATGAACTTGGGTTAAACTTGTGTGTAGGGTGACTCCTTTGACACTATCTCCTCAAGATCCGCTCATTGTGAGTACGTGCAAGTGTGTGTTTGTGTAATAGCATTTTAGGGTGGGAACACACACGCGCACACACTCACACAGACACACACAGAGTCTCTGGTGAATCGAGGCGACTGTTCTGCTAAGTGGCAATGAATAGGGTCTTGTGATGTGCTCTGATGCCAGTGCTAAGCCAGCCACTGACAGTTAGACTGATCCCCGAGCATGTCTCTGTCTCTGTTTGGGATATAAATCTGTACTTGCAATGCACCCATGGGTGTTGAGGAGATGCTAGTGAAGGACACGTTCTCACTGTGAGACTGGTGATAACATCGGATATGTCACTTGTTATAAATTCAGTAAAAGACAGTTCCTTTTATAGTTTAATAAAAATAATGTTCAACCCTGTTGCTCCACTACGTCAAGTCTTATTAAGCCTTGTTTTATTAGACGACAACAATATGACTTTAATGAAAAGTCTCTGGTCTGAGCGTTGATGGAAACATTTTGGATAACATAAGTACACAAGTCAACAACAAACACAACATAGGTGTAGTTGTTATAAGTTGTTTTCCTGTTTCAGTTCCTAAGTCAAAGATCATTGACTACCTGACTCGAGGTTCATATTTAGAGATGACAGGGAAATTGTTTGTGTGTCCCACATATAAATGCACATAAACAGAATGCACATCAGCAGAATTGGGAAACCCTATTGTCCTCTCATTGGGGGAAAAAAAAGGAATTTCAAAGAACAAGCACTCACCCATGCACACCCATGCACACACATACATGCACACACACCAAGGCACACCAGCTCCTTATCCAATCCCTCCACTAATTCCCCCTTGGTAGAAGGTGTTCATTGTTTCTCTTTCATTCTAATCTCTCCCTCTCCTTTTTTTAAAATCCATATTAGATTCTCTTTGACTTGGCCACAATCGGAGGCACTGAAGCAGAGCATCACCCTGCTAATGCTCTTTGTCTCCCCAGATTTGTCACTTAGCATGGAGAGTACACCTTTGTCATGGAGCAGGGTGGGAGAGAGACAGACTCTCACTTGGGGCAATTGTTTCTTGTCACAGGCCATCTTAACCCCCCCCTAGCAAATCAGCTTTGCTCTGGATTAGGGCCCTATCATACCTCCGTCAGATCTCAGCAGCCTTCTTCAAACGGCTAAAACAAACAGATCCTCAAAGTGGGAATCGAGTGGAAATGGAGATTCGGATTCCCACACAATAAATCCTGTATGTTGTCTTTTACCTGGAAATCGTCACGTGACATCTCTGAGATATAAAGGATCCGGGGGCCGGGGATGTTGTCTGGAATTTTATCAACCAAACATTTGAGCTTCTTAACGTCCTCTCTGGTAGTGAGGTTAGAGCAGGACCCATCACGCCACTGTTCAGGGATCAAACTCCAGTCAGTGACGCTGGCCTGCAGAGAGACTTCTGGTTCTGCACCTTTCTACTCAGACTTTAAACCTCTTCACCTGTTTATTCAGAGTTCAGTGAAGCTCGGCTCAGTACGCAGAACCCTGAACTGGACAATCGGTTGTATTTGCCGTTCTCTCACTTGCATTGACGAGTCCCAGTTACTAATTTTCCTAAAATTCATCACTGCACTTCCTTGGACCCTGAACAATACACATGCCGAGCTCGAAGCTGATTGGATGAATGGTCGTGGAGATTTCAAGGCTCAGAGATCGACCGGAACCTTGACTGAGATGTCTGCAAGTTATCAGTTGTGCTTTGTCTGGTGGGTAAGTTTGTACGTTATAATGAGGTGAAAGCTCAGAAGAGCCTGGGTGGTCATCTCCTCAGTTACACACACACACACACACAGACACATACACACACACACACACACACACTAATCCAGCCCCTTTTCATGTCTGTCAATCCTGTCAAACTTTATATGTGGGCCACAGATTCGGACGCTCGCAACCATTGGTCCTGGTATCTGAGCGGCTTCCTCCTTCAGAGGGAGTAATCAATCCCAGATAGAGGAGCAGGGTATTGGCTCTGTGGGGGGGGGTGGTGAAGCCGTTTTAGGCCTTAACGATGGTCAGAGACGGTGAAATGGCAGGAAAAAGTGATGAGCAGGCACTTCACACACCAGGATGAACTCCAGCTATAATCCCGTGGACCTATCTCTCACGCCATGTTTTTCCTCCCCCTCGTGATTCTCTCTTTCTCTTTCCATCACACCCTCTCCCTCATTTTCTCCATCCCGTCCCCTTCTCATGACTTCTCTTTCTATCAGTCTCTTTTCTGTCCACCTCTCTGTCTTCCCTACCCGTCTCTCTTTCCACACTCTTGACCAACCCCTACTTTCCAAACCCCCCCCTCATGTCCCTTTCTCTTTCTCCTGCAGAAGTGCAGAGCCAGGGCTTTTGCCTGCTGGTAATTTATTTTCCCATTAGCCCCCTCTCTGAAGTGCATGCTCTGGGTCTGAGTGTGTGTGTGTGTGTGTGTGTGTGTGTGTGTGTGTGTGGATGGGGGGGGCACTGAGGGCCACCCAAAAGAAAGATCCGGAGAGTTGAAGAGAGGAGGGCACCCTGGACACACTGATAAGACGAAAGAGAGGGAGGCAGGGTGGGAGGGACATGATGGGAGACGGAGAGGACATTAGATACTTAGTTTGGTGTCCATCTCAGCATTTTCACTGGTTATGAATTATTAATAATTTCAGATTGATGGGGCTGATTAGAAAAAGCTTAAAGAAAATGGCAGATGGATTGTTATTGTGTCAAAATGATCACCTGATTCATTGCTCCACAGGGAATGGGCAACAATTGTGATCATTTAATTGTCACTTATCAAACAAACACAAAACCTGAGATATTTCCAGATTCTTAATGTTCACTATTTGCAGATGTAGATGTTTGGGCTTCCTCAGGCTTTTTTCACTAGTTTAGAAATTTACTGATAATTTTTTTTCTTTCTTCCAGCTCATTCATCCTGAAGAGATTTTTGTAATGAATATAGTTTGGTGCTCAGTGAAACGCAGGCCTTCCCCTTAAAGTTAATCAAGCTGCATAAACGTGCTCACAACTGATTTATTTTATCAATTTTCATGAATTATTCCCTAACAAACTGGTGAAAATGTCAGACTTGCTATATCTCACAATGTCCCATCCGTCCACCTCATGGAGATCTATTCATCAGTTTTTGTGTAATGCTGCTGACAAACAAACAAACAAACCAACAAACAAGCAAATGTGCAGGAGTGAAAAAACATAATTTCCTCTGCAAAGGTAAAATATAAAGTTTCATGTCTTTAAATGGTCTCCTTTGAGGATTCAATCCGTGTGCACATAAATCTGTCTGGTGTTTATCTACACTCTTATTGTTTATTTTTTGCTCATTGCATATTGGCTTTAATGTTAAAACCCAGTGTGTTGTAAGGTTAATCTCTGTGAGAAGAGCACATGGTAAAAACATTTACACTTAAGTCTCAGTTAACGTCAGCGGGAAGGTGCTCTTCAGTCTGCTGACTGGTGCTTTGGCTGTTTGGTGCAGAGATGATAGACTTTATAAAGCAAGAAGTTTTGCTAATGCTGTTGAACCTTTGAATTTTTTGCAATTATCCAGTTGACGTGTGTGTGTTCTCGTGTGTGTGTGTGTGTTCTCGTGTGTGTGTGTGTGTTGCTGTGTTTTGCAGGCTTGCAATAGGTTCCTCTCAAACGAACCGCCTCTGCTCTCTCAGTTCGGATTAGGGCTTTTTAAGGGCTGGTTGGTTTGTGACTCTCCTCCTTTCATCTGTTGCCATCAGAAGCAACCCTGCATTAAACACATTCCTCTCTGTCTTTCTGTTGCTCTGTGGCCCTAAACCCTCCTCTCTCTTCTGCACACACACACAGACACAGACACACACACAGACACACACAATGTTGCAGATTTACAATCGCATTACCCGGAAATGTTGACGACAATAAGGTTTAAATAGAAAATTTGATTATAATTGATAAATCGACCTTTTAATCCAAAGGAAAAACCAGTCAAATTCTGAAAGACTGTTTATAAACTTGTTTAATGAACACAGAGATGAGGTTGAAGTTTCCCAGGTATGTTTCCACCAGTTTGTGTATTTGTGATTTGTGTTGTGGAGCCATGGTTTCAAAGTCCAGTGGATACAAGTGCTTTCGTTTCACACACTTCATTCTGCCACTTTGCCATCAACTCTCTTTTTGTTGTTGTTCACGTCCTCCCTCGTGAACATGGTGGTGGTCAGAGTGCAAAGTGTTTCCATAAGTTAGTTTGGGGGGGGGGGGTGGTGAAGTTCTGTGTGATACACAAGGTGGTTCTAGTGAGGAGCAATTCTGTCCTCTTTTTAACTTTCTATTTGTGTGTCTGTCTGTGTGTGTGTGTGTGTGTGTCTTGCACATGAAAACCATTTGCACAGTTCATTCCATTATTAAGACCATTGTTATTGTAATTCACATAACTGCAGTGATAGTATTTCATGCCTTTTTATGTCCATTGTTGCTTTTTAAAATACAGACACATACACACAGCTCGGGGAAAAAAATAAATCCTCACATATAATAGCAGATGAATAAATTGGCCTTAATCTCCGTGTGTGTGTGTGTGTGTGTGTGTCTCTCTCTGTGTGTGTGTGTGCGTCTATAACACCTATAGTCCAGTATTCATAGGTGGTATGTAAAAAGGCTCGTCTTATCAGTTATCAGGGGAGTCCAAATTGACACAGAGGAATCACTCCATTGTGTGTGGTTTCAAAGAGAGATGTGAGCACATTGGATGTCTCCATTTCCAATAACTGTGACCTTGAGGCGAGAGGAATATCACAGTGCCCCCCCACCCCCACCCCCCCTACCAACCTGCAATCTGCTGACTGCTGAATTCAACCACAGCCAGCTGATTTTGGGAGTCAGGGCGGTGGAGGGCTAATCGGTGCAACCTCAGGCTTATTCTATAGAGTAAATTGAGTTCGGCTTTTATTTTATTTCCTGAACCGTGCGAATGCAAATTACAAAGGCCTGTGTACAGTCTAGTGTGCTCTGGAATATCTGCAGCCTCTGTGTTCCTTTTTATCCGCTTTGAGGAGGCAGGTTTTTGTTTCACCGTTTTCAATTAACACATTTCAAAACAGGAGGAAAAACAGGAGGATGTGGAAAGAGCCAGAAACTCTGAGGAACATTCATTGTTTCTCTTCTGTCGGCCTGCTGATCACCACAAACTGCCTCGATTGAGCAGTATTGACACAGATCTGGTGCACCAGGGCTGTGTGCACGCCCTGTGGTGGAGCTGGTTGCAGCTTCCTGTCAAATACATGTAATGCAGAACACTGACGCTGCACAAAGAGCCGTTCACCCGTTAATTCAAAGTTCAGTGACGTGTGATCCCAGTAGGCTGAATCCCCGACTGGAGAATCAGATGTCGTTGCTGTGAATGTGCCGTGACTGTCACTTTACTTTGTTGGATCACTGGTCGTCTATTTATTCAAAGTTTATTTAAATTGAACATTTCAAGTATTAAAATCGCACCAACTTTGACTCTGAACCTCCACGATCAGGTGGAAGGAACGTGAGCCACACACAGACAGAGATTTGTCAGTGAATGTGACTTCTGAGATGTGCAGTCTTCACACGTCGGAGTGTAACTGACCTCAGTTTGTCCCGTTCGCCTCCAGTTTTGTTTTGAAGCATCGGGCTTAAGTCAGATACTCATCTGCTTGTTGTGGAACCAGTGATTCATCACTTGTCGTCACAGTGGTGATGCTAAAGCCACGTTCTTATCCTCCATCTTCCTCAACAACACACAGAACATCACCGCTCTCCTCAACCACTGAAGAATCACTTGTACCTCGATGCTCATAACGACAGGAGAAGTCACAGTTAACATAGGAATAAATAATGTTGGTGTATTAATTAAATTTGCTGTTATATGGATCAATAACGACCATCGACCATCGACAGTGGTGACCTGTGTTAAAACACCATTAGCTGATTGGTGTGTGTCTATTGGGCTCCTATTCCTTTTGTTCATCATGTGCTATCACTGCCCAACTGTGTGTGTGTGTGTGTGTGTGTGTGTGTGTGTGTGTGTGTGTGTGTGTGTGTGTGTGTGTGTGTCACTGTGTGTGTGTGTGTCACTCTGTGTGTGTGTATGTGTGTGTGTGTGTCAGACCAGGTCCACACAAAGAAGCCAGGTTCTTTTAGCACTCAGTCTAATTAATCCATCTCTGGGTGACAAAAGGATCCCCCCCCCCCCCCCCCTCCTTCCTCCTGCCCGTCCCATTGGCATTTTGGGGCAGAGGGATTCAGCAGGACCCCCGGGCACCCCTCTTGCCCTGACCCCTGCCCCCCCACCAGGGGAGCATCTGTGAATTGATCCAGGGCCAGCTGGCACCAGGGGAGAGGGGCAGGATGGGTACTCTAACACACACACACACACACACACACTGTAGCCTCACACAAAATAAAAGATCAAGTTCATTTTAATTCATTACAAATACAATCTGAGCATAAGTTTTAACATGTATCTGGTAAAACGTGGCCTGTGTGTGTGAGTGAGTCGTAAGTTAGCTGTTGTAGTTTTACAGAGATGCAGCGAGGAGGCAGTATATCGCCATTGCCCCTCCCTCCATCCGTCTGTATCTCCTTTGCCCTCTCTCGCTCTCTCTCGCTCTCTCTATACACACACACACACACACACACACACAATCACTCAGGTATTTAGTCGTTCTCTGGGCTCAGAGCACATTTCTTTCTGTAATAAATTAAACTTCTGTATTGTGCTTCCTTTTCATTTTACACATTGTCACAACCTCCCAGTCACCCTAATCCTGACTACACTCCCCCGCCCCACGTTCTCTAAAAGACACACACACACACACACACACATGCATGCATATGCACACACACACACTCGTTGATTGACAAGTAGCATCCGGGGAAATAGGGCAGATTTCCATTGTTTGCTGGCCCTACTCAAATCTGTTGAAATGGTTATTCCATTCTTTTGCCAGGGTATTTGCATATCTTTAAGTATTTCCTATTTTTCAAGAACCACCCCCCCCCCCCCTCTTTTCTCCCCATCCTCCTTTTTGCTAAATCCCTTCTTCTTAAGTGTTTGGTGCATTTGGCAAATTCATTCATAAAGTATCTACATGCGCTATTAGCTTAGTATAATAGCTGGAGTGTAATCTGCAGAGAGATAAGAGGTGGAGAGGGAGAGTTTTTTCTTCTTCTTCTTCTTTCAACGGGCTGAGAAGAAGAGGTTGGTGGCCGCGGAGAGGATACATCATTATGTTCAGACGTGGAAACGAAATGTCAAGTGGCCGCGCTACTCAGTGGGTCGGTCGGATTCTTCTGTATTTTATTAATTTAATTATTGGTTTGAGGACGGAGCAACATGGGGAAGAGGAGGTGAAGATGGAGAGAGATGGGAGGATAGTGGGTTTAGATGGGATGGAAAGAAGGGACAGAAATAGACGGGTACAAGTTAGAGAAAGATGATTGTAGGTTTTATGTTTTGTCCAAATGCATCAGGAGAGAAACTTGTGAGGGAGGAGGCCTGTTGCCTAAAGCCAATAAGAAAGCAGCAGTTATTACAGAGATGCATGTCTAGAGAGCCCATTGGACCCATAGACACTGTTAGGAGTGAGTTAGTGAGACTCAACATCATATAATGTTTAATAATTACAGTAAGTGGTCATTTCACTAAGTCACTTACACCCAGTGTCAGTATTCAAAGGGTTGACCCATAGAGTTCCATTTCCTATTCAGAGCTTACATAGTTTCTCACAATATTACCAATAGCTTTACCACTTTGTACTGATACTAACTCTCTCTCTTTCTGTGGTTTGTGGGTGTGTGTGTATGTGTGTGTGACAGAGAATACCCTGCAGTCCTCAGTGATAAGGCTGAGATTGAGTTTTCCCCACTGAGCCAAAGCCTCTGAGGTTTGTGTGCCCGTGTGTGTGTGAAGACGTCAGGAAACGGGCAACGTAAAGAGCTTGTATCGCTTTATCTGCCACAGACGGTGGAGCGTGTGTGTACACTGTATGTATATATGCTCTTAACCGGTGTTGTGTGAAAGAGAGCTGGCTGCTCTGCTTTGTTCGGCATAGTGCACATGAGAGGATGGATCCTCGGGGCTCGATTCAGAGCGGAGACAAGAAGGTATTTTCCTGTGGTATAATAACAGAAGTGTGTGTCTGTGTGTGTGTGTGTGGAGGTGTATCTACAGTTACTCATGCAGTGAAATAGAGACAAACGCAGAGACCAAGAGGAATCAGGCAAATGTAAAGACAGAACATGAGTTTTAAGTTTCTCCAATAGAGCTCTGCCTCCTCCATGTTAGTGGAAGCAACATGGACCAATGGCTGCGTCCATATCCATACGGTGTCTCCTCATGTAAATTATCACAAACAAGGAAAATATGGTTGTAGAAATAAAACAGAAGAGAGGAACATAGTATGTAAGTTGCTTCAGTAGATCACGGAGGTGAACCCGTCCAAGACCAGACTGACAGCAGAGGGGTGGCAGACAAAAGACTGGAACACCCCCAACTTCTGTTTTTAGGTTTTTCATATCCAACATTTTCCCTGCAGTTCATATTTTCCACACAATGTCCTCAGGCAAGCAGTTTGCATTTTTGCATTTGCCATCCCACTGACTCCATGACTTCTTATCATCTGGTCTGTGGCATGTTCCTGAATTCCAGTTTGACTTCTCCCCTCTCGACCCAGAGCTCATATCTGAAAAGTGCAGGAATATAATGTCTTCAGCGTGGACAGGAAATATCAGGAGGGACTTTTTACAACCAACTGAGTGATGGAGGGCACTGGTTTCTTAGCTTGTTCAGAATTTACCAACTAACACTGACTATTATTCATCTGCATGTTGTAAACAGTCATTAGCAGGGATGAAAAGAATGATTCTGTACCTGGTGTTAAAATTAATTTGCACTGCACTGAACCTTAAGTACCTGTTTCCCAAAGGAGGATGTAAAACAGTGAAAAGAAGTTCAATAAAAACCAATTAAGTCTGGAAGAATTACCTCACATTAAATGTTAAACTTAATTTTAAACAAAACCCTTCTTTTCTCTTGGGTGTCCTGTTTGACACCTGCATGTGTCAGTGTAATATTAACCTGAATGTGCTTCTTGTGTCTCTCTCCCTGTCCAGGAGTCTCCCTCAGGGCGGAGGAAGGCCTTGGCCACCAGCAGTATCAACATGAAGCAGTACGCCAGTCCCATGCCCACACAGACGGACGTCAAACTCAAATTCAAGCCTCTGTCGAAGAAGGTGGTGTCGGCCACGCTGCAGTTCTCCCTCTCCTGCATCTTCCTCCGTGAGGGAAAGGCCACGTAAGTGTCTCGGTCTGTTCTCAGTGGAGAGTCAGGGTATCAGCAAGATTCAGGTCCCTCACGAATCTGGCTTCTGATTCTTCTATTAAAAATAATACTCGACTTTCAGTGGAACACGTCCGCCTTAGAACTACAATCTCTACGTCTTTGTTTTGTGACCTGCAGTCTCAGCCGAACCAGAGATGTTTGAATAATAATGTTATTGAAGATTTGATTGCACGTCTATTTAAACTCAGACTTGATGTCCTCAGCTCCAAGTTCAACCTGCTTTTGCCTGAAAGTGAATTTTATTGACTGAATGAACTTTACAATTATAAAAATATTCAAAAATATATAAACAGGCATAATGTAAATGCACACATCTCTATTGTAATTTACAAATACACACACACACACACACACACACACACACACACACACACACACACACACTCGGTACAGCTTTGTATTCTTTCTCACATGGTCGTCTTTGATTCCACAGACACACACTCTCAATCAGGACGTCTGCCGTTTGTTATTCATTCTAATTTGAAAGCAGCAACTTTCATTTAAAGACTCACACACACACTCACACACACACACACACGCACACACACTGGCAGAGAGAGAGAGAGCAGCGAGGCCTTTGTTGCGGTGCGGATGGCGGGTCGATGGCGCGTAACCCCTGTTAACCCTTCGGGGAATGATGTCGGCCACACACAAACAAACTCCATCACACCAGTTCAAATGAGCCCGTGGGTCTGGGAAACACCAAACACAAAGAACTGAAAGGAGGATACAGTGATTATGACGGAGCGGCGGTATCGAGGGACTGTGTGGGGGGGGGCATACACAAGGCAACATTAAATACTAGAAATAATGTAGAAATGAATGCATGTGTGACGATGGGGGGGGAACGACAGAGACAAAGGGAGGACGGGTAAAGGTGAGAGAGGATGAGAGACCAGTTAAAGATATGAGTGAGTGAAGTTAAAGTGTGTTTATGACACTAATGTGTAGACGTTCATGGTCTGAAGGGAAGATATTAAATGATCCCTTTGAATTCATAAATTATTCCCTTTATACCTTTGCATCACCCTGGTAGCTGTCAAGTCTATTATGAAGACATAGATGTTTGTGCACTGATGCTGATATCGGGAGGCAAACATTTCTAATGCCTATATATTGGCTGATGTGTAATAATAGGAATTTCATATGTTTATACTCACCCTACTAACCCTAAAATAAACGCATATGTCTATGAAAGACTACATTTGACGTCTACTATTATGTTTGTATCATCATCATAAACATGTAGATTTGGGGTTGGTTTGCTTTTGAACAATTATGTGTTCTAACTGTCTGTGTTACCTGTGTGTGTGTTGAATTGTGTGTTTGTGCTCCAGTGACGAGGACATGCAGAGCCTAGCCAGCCTGATGAGCATGAAACAGGCAGACATCGGCAACCTGGACGACTTTGAGGAGGAGAACGAGGAGGACGAGGAGAACAGGGTCAACCAGGAGGAGAAGGCAGCGAAGATCACAGGTAAAGAACGGACACAAATCTCTTTCTGTTTCTTCAATGCAGCCACGGACGTATTGTTTTGGACAATCAGTGATAAACCTGCTGCAGTCGATGAAATTCACCCACATCACTGCTTTTTAATGTGTATATTTCTGTGTGTAATCATATTCTTCCAGCTCTTTTGGCTGATAGCTGCGGAGCGAGCTGTAAAATCGAATTCGACAGCTACAATGCTGATAGATTATTGAATTCTCTCAAACTGACAACTTCACTTTGGGGAGGACGTCTCTCTCTCTCCGTCCTGAATAATCAACCCCATCAGAATAACCACGACCCATCAACCACTTCTCTCTTGATATGTTTCCGTTCTAACTTTATGCTTCCATGAGTGTGAGCCTGTGTGAGAATTCAAGGTTGTCTTTCGACTGGTTTTACTTCATCACCTCTGGTTCCTCTTTATCCTTCTGCCTGTGTTGCTGGTGTGGCGGCCTGGCGCTGGCTTGCCACCTTGCATACATACATGTATGTTGAGGATTCCTTCCACAGTTTAATGTATGGGCCCCACCGCTTCCTGCTTTGCTTAATCCAACTTTTCAAAGCGCAATATCTTCATGTTAAGCTTCATGCGTTCCCTCCGCTCTCTTCACGTCTCTGCTCTTTGTCTCATTTGTATGTATATGCATTGAGTGCCTACAGCGATGCACTAGTGTGTGTCTGTGAATCAAAAGACCGGCCAAGCTGCCAAAACTACCTACTCTCATATTCCGCCCTTGGACGTACCTTCCCAACAAGCCAGGCAGCCTCGCCAGCAATAACACACACCCTGCAAAACATATAGCCTCCTTTTATCTTCTACATGAAATATGTAAATAATATGAAGAAAATGTCTTACAGCTAAGAAACGATGTGTTGTACATCTCCATTAAAAGATATGTTGTGTGTACAGGGGTACGAGGTAACCAGTCAGCGAATTAAGCTGTGTAAAATAATTATTTCCAGTTTTTGTGAATGGTATCAATCTGGTCCAGCACATATGGTACAAATATCAGTGTTTGTGTGTGTGTAGTTGTGAACAAACCATCAATCATACCATCATTACACATATGTTCATAAATCAAATGAATTCATCAAGACATTAAACTGAATCAGCCTCGTCTCTGTTTGTTACTTCTCTCTCTGCTGTGTAAAACACACAACACACACAACTTCCTCACACAACTGTGTCGTGAAGGTCCGCTCAGCTCTGCTAGCTAGCGTCCTCCGTTTAGCAAAACAACATTTCCCAGACTGACTCACTTGACTCACAAGGTCAAGAGGCCAAGCTGATAGTGAGCGCCCTCTGCTGGATCTCAAGGCAAACTACTTCTGACGGTCTGATGCACTTCTAGATTGTGAATCAAACGGTTTATTGCTGTTCAGATAATAAGTGACAACCCAATACAAGCATTATCTATGTTCCACACGGAAGTATACAGACTGTTTTCAACTCTATATAAGCAGTGTGTATGTGTGTGTGTGTGTGTGTGTGTGTTCTTGATGGGGTGTGTTATTTTGTCTCACTGCTCTTCTGTCTTCCTCCCTTCCTGTGCGGCCCTGTCGTTTACAGAGATAGTAAACCAGTTGAATGCCCTCAGCTGCTTAGATGATGATGATGATGATGATGATGATGATGCTGCTGGTTTCCTTAAGCGAGCTCGCAAAGCAGCCGCTAAGCCTGCCGCTTCCTCCCAAGGTCTTTCTTCATCTTTCTTCCCCCCCCCCCCCCCCTTTCCGTTCTGCTGACTCTTCCTCCGTCTCGTGACCTTTGTGTCGTTTCCACCCGACAGTTCATTGTTTTCCATCTATTCTTTTTTTTCTTAATCGTTCCTTCTCCAATTCTTTTCGTTTCTCCTTCACCTAAGTTAAACCCCCCCCCCCCATCTCCGAGTTATTGATATTGTGATGTTGTCGTGGTCACGTGTTGTGTTGCAGTTTATTTTGGTTCATGTCGTGATGTTTTGTTCAAGGTGTTGTGGACACGTCCTTTTGGTTCCTATTCTTTGTGTTTTTGATGGTGTGAACATTCTTTTGCTGCAATTGGTAGTGAACCAAACCAGGAAAGAATCTATTACAACAAAAATAAATCTTCTCACAAAGACGGGTTGCTTTATTATTTTCAAATTGGAGTTGAACAGTGAGTTTAAAATCTGTGGGACTCTCACAATGAGACTTTAATATAATCCAATGCTAAATTGGACTGGGCTTGTGTAAATTAGTAAAAAGTTAAGACAGAGTTTAATGGTAAAGGCAGAGAGACTCCCCAGACCCCGGCTGGCTGCTTCTTTCCCACTGGTTCACGTCTCCATATCTTTGAATAGAGCCTTGTGACCCTGGCAGCATGAGACTGAGCTACAGTGAGGATGAAGATGAAGTGGTCTTCGCCTCTCCAGCCAGGATCTCTATAGCAACTCCATGTGCTGCCTTCACCGTCTCCCACAGTAACTTCCCAGAATGCTTCTGTGCTATTATATGTGGTGAAGTCGGCTGTGGCTGCAGAGGAGCACAGGGAAGTTAGCGAGAGGGAATTACATGCAAGTGTTTATTCTCCTGGTTCACTCCAAAGTGCAGAATGTGGTGTATTTTGGGTTTGCGTTGTTTTTATTCATTTCACTCTTGGATATTGGTGTTGTTGTTAACTGGAGTTCTCATAATTCTTTAGACTTATTGTTCATTTGTTTGACTTTTCTTGGGAATCTGTGAAAACAGAGCTGATCAACAAGCTGAACTTCCTGGAGGACGAGGATCAGGAGACGCCTCCTGCCATGAGCTCAAATCCCTTCGAGGACCCCGAGGACGACCTTCATCCAAACCACCTCAACCCGTTTGGAGAGCCCGAGGAAGAGGAGGGTATGTTTGAAACACATTCAGTCAGATTGTATTGGGACCGGCTCCAGACTTTGATTTTATTTTCACCTACAGTTACACAATAGAAGCTTTTGTTTATTCTAGGAATCAGGGGAGTTAGATGTTAATGAATGTTTGGACGTACACATACTGTGAATGTGTGTGATCATGTGTAACTACAGCAGGTGGGCTCCAGTGCTCTCAGATAGCTAAACCAATATTTTTGTCCGACCACTTGAGTGGCCAGCAGTATTAATGTGGACTGTTTGTTTTCTGAGTGATATGCTCCCCCCCCCCCCACCGCCCATGAAGCTGCTGCTGTTTATTTTAGGATATTTGTTTTCATCCACATCTCTTGTGAGACATCCTAATATTATTAAACCCCTTTTGAAACTTTACATAGGCTTTACTGTTTGTTTGTTTGTTTGTTTGTTTGTTTTGGAAATGATATGATATATTTATTATTCGGTAGCAGCTCTGTGTAGTCGTGTGTGTGTGACATATCTGATATTTTCAATTTCCGTGGATCTGATCATGCAAAATGCACGTTTGCATCGTTAAATTAAGCAGAATCATACAAATTATTTTGTCGGGGTAACAACTATAACTAGTGACTTCAGCTAAATAAGTGCTTGACAGAATAATAAAAGCAAAATAAACTGACAGTGTTCACATAATATACAAGGACCAAACTATATAAACTAAAGGAGCCGTGTATAATTAAGGGGCACTATAAATTAGTTTTTAGATTTTTTTTTTAAGGAATCCACAAATAAATGTTCTATTACAAAATGGTAAAGAAAAAAAATATGCCCCTTTAAGCTTTTAAATGGAACAGATCTTTCTTGGCTCACGTCCCGTCCTTCCACTATATGGAAATACATTCAGTGGTTTTTGACTAATCCTGCTGACAAACAAATGGAAAGGGGTGAAAATAAATAAACACAATATGAGAAGACAAATAACCAGATGGTGTTACAAGCTATCACAGAAGATTGTATTGAATCATTGTGACCATGGTTGAGTCTTGTATGATGTGTGTTGAACCTGCAGTCACTGTTCTCTCTCCTCCATCAGAGCCTCCTGCCCAGCCGGTCTTACAGAAGCTCGTCCACGATGTTTCCTTATATGACCACGAGTCCTCGAATCCATTCAGTGAACCAGATGAACTAGAGACACAAACATCCCCAGGGAACCCCTTCGAGGAGCCGGACCAGGACCAGGACCAGGACATAGACCCCCTGCCAGACCCAGAACCCCCGAAGCCCCGGCAGAGGAAAGGTGTACGGCCTGTTGACATGAGCAAGTACCTGTATGCAGACACCTCTCGCAACGAGGAAGAGGAGCTCGATGAGTAAGACCTAATTTCTTTAATTCACTCTGTTTCCTGATCTTTGTTCTTTTGTCACATCGTGTAGAGTCCACACGTCCACCACTGAGAAACATAGTTGTGTGACACGTTGTGTAGTGGCTCTAGGAACAGTCTGTAAGGATCCAGCCTGCCTGGTTCCATTACTGTCGACAGGCCAGGTCCTCTCAGACCCCTCCTTGTGGAGAAGTACTTGTAGCCCCCCCGTCGAGGCGGAGTGACGAAGCAGCTCTTTCAACAGGAACAAGGGCCCTGTTGTTTCACTGCATTCTTGAAGCTTGTCTCCCTCTTTTCCCTCCTCTATCATTCCTTTCTCCCCTCCAATCAACTTGTTGGCCCATACTTTCCCTCCTCGACTTCCTCCTCAGACTTTTTCTGTCTCACTTTCATACCTTCCTCCTTATTCCTCTCTTTCCCTTTTCCGGAAGGGCTGTATGCGAGAATACAAATATACAAGTGAGTTGCTCCAGACATTTTCTGGAACTTCTCCTTTCTTATCTCAGGATGAAAAAGAGGAATCAACCAAGTTTTCATCGTAACATTTATCAGTGATTAAATTAGGATTTGAACTTAGTTTCATACTGTGAGGATCATTTTGTCGTACTCCTCTCTGTAGAGTCTTTCACTGTGTGAGTGTTAGTGTGTGTCTGTGTGTGTGTGTGTGTGACCTTTGCAGACGACTGCCTCTGCCTGAATTGTAAATATAAACTTTCAGGTTTTGGCTGTTGCTGAGTGAAGCTGTCACACAGATAGCTGCATGTTTCAGTCCTCCCAGCTGTCTAAAGACAGACAGGTTATTGACTGGCATGTTTCTTTTGCTCTGTCTCACACATCAGGAGCAGTTATCTGCAGAATAGAAAGTTCAAGAGGGCAACGCCGTGTTTTGACTGCAGCCCTTTCACATGTCTTTTAGCCGGTGCTGGTCTGTTAAAGCTCCTCCAAAGGCCTGCCTGCCTTTCTATTCTTCACTTCCACCCGACCCTCTCTATCGCTCTGCGGTCAGAGAGACACTGAGTAGCTCTAACCTTCTCTTTCAGACAGATACCTAGTCAATCAGTTTGCTTTCTTTCTCACTCTCGCTCTCCACCCCTCCGCCCCCTCTCCACCCGCTCCATCCAATTCGCTTGTTTGTTTAGGATTGCTTGTTGCATGTTGAGTGAATGTCTCAAGGCCATGCCCCTGCTTTCAGTGCCACAAGCATGCCTGTATATTGATAACACTCTGGTATGTGTGTAAGAGTTCCTATAGTGTGTGTGTGTGTGTGTGTGTGTGTGTGTGTGTGTGCCTTTGCGCCCCTGCCTGTCTGTCAGTAGTCCACCTTGGGCAGTAAGGATATGAGGTCACGCTGACCTGACCTCAGTGCACCTGCATCTTCTATTACCTTCCCACTTTGTGTGCTGTTCATTGTGTTGCACTGAACTCTTGTTTCCATCCAGGATTCTCAGTGGGCAGTTGGTTGGCGCCCGTTTGCTCATCTGGTTAATCGGTCAGTTGTTCTGAGGCGTGAGTCAGTCCACGGGCTGCTCGAGTCCTCTCACTGTTTGGATCCAATGTCCATAGACAATGGAAACTTTTATCTTATGTATTTTGTTTTCTAGAAATTAGCTTTTACTTTAGAATATAATAGAAACAATTTAATTGTCCACTCTTGTCCTCTCTTGGAAGGTTGACAGTTCTGGTTTAGTGGTTTTTATCTTTCTTTGAGGAAAAGGCAGATATTAGTCTCTGTAATTTCACTCACTTATACCTGTTCTGTATCTTTTAGTTTCAAAGAAAGAAAATCAGACACTTTCTAATATGAAATCTCTTTGTCTCTTGTCACCTCTCCCCTCCCTCCACTCTCAGATCCAACCCATTCTACGAGCCAAGAGCATCGAGCCCTTCAGGGGGCCCCGCTGGTGGCTCCTCCCCCGATATGGACCGGAGCCAGAAGAGGAGGGCTCCCCTGCCCCCGGGTCCCAGCGCTGGACTTGGCCCCAGTCCACCGGCTCCCCACCCACCCTGCCTTGGTCCAGAGAGAGAGAGAACGCAGCCTGTCGGGCCCAGCCCAGTGGCAGCACTGATGGGGAGAGAGCTGGCCTCCTCGTCCCCCAAGGTAAACAGGCTTCATTGAGTTAGATGAACTCAGATTCATCCCCTCGACTGGCAGACAGTACCTGGGACAACAAAACTACAAATACTACAAGTGCTTGAATAAGATGCAGTTACGCAGCCTCAGCAGTGAGTCCGGTGCTTAAAGCGTTCTGGGTTGTGATGATGGAGGACTTTGGACTTTTTAACTTTCCCCCCTAAACAAGCATAGAAAACAACAACCTCCCTTTAAAACACCGATGTTAAAATGTTGACCGTGTAAACACAGTCAGCTGTACAAAAACTTTGTTTGTGTAGAACTGGAAACTGGAGTACAAATATGAGCAACCATCTGATGCTGGTTTTGGCAGCAGCTTCTGGCAGCTGACCAAAGTTTATACTCAATTCTGTGGAAACTGTAGCTTGTCACTAACAACAACACACATAGAGGATTTCTGTTTGGCATTGAAAGTGGAATAATGGGCAGAAGTTAATGTCTTAAATTATGGAAAAAATTAAGATATAACGATAACAGTGCTGTTTAGATTCTTAAGGAGTCCAAGGGGCTTTGCTTCCCTTATAACGATGACAAAAGTTTCACTTAGTTTTCCAAATACAATGATAATATTAATTCAAATGAAACCAAATATTTGAGTTCTGCAGCTTTCTGAAACAGTTTTTAAACTATTCTTAATTCTGGCTCATTCTTTGTGACTCGTGTTATTATAAGTGAGTGAGTTAAAGCAGTTTGTGTGTGTGTTTTGTGTGTGTGTGTATTTACACTTGTGAGTCCACGTCCAGTGGTCCTTACATTAGCTTTTTTTCCGCCTGCACAATCCCATCTCCTGGCCCATTCTTTATGCTCATGAAACTCCCCAGCTCCTCATTTGAATATAGGTATTTGTTTATTGGGGTGTTTTCGTATGTTTATTTATTTATTTAAATTAGTTCAATCATGTCTGGGTCTAATTAAATGGCTGATGGTCACACACACTCACTGCTGGAGTCAGACCACTGGTGGGGAATGATTGGCTGGGGGTGTGGGGATGGATGGGGTGTGTGTGCATGTGTGTGTGTGTGTGTGTAGGGGCCCAATGAGCCTATGTGGGGCTTAAACACAGGGGGCTTAACTACAGCAGAGCGATCAGAGGGAGGTGTTGACCCCCCCTGTGCACACACACACCCACGCACACACCCACATATGCAAACTCGCTCTGTACAGTTACTTATACACACACACACAGACACACACAGGTCCCTCCTCCCCATGCGGCGGGCTGGCTGACTGTTTTAGTGTAGCTGGGCGGTGATGCTGGCCGTCCATGTAATTATGGCACAGTGCCTTTATCACCCAGCTGCAGTTGCCTGTGACCGTGGGTGAGGGGGCCTAAACCACTTTAATTACCCAAAGCCAGTGGCCTGTGGTGGGCCACACTTCGCCAAGAGATGCCCCTGCCTCTGGAGCTCGGGGTGGAGGAGGGAGGGCGTGCAAAGAATGAATTGTGGGTGAGGATTGAAGGGGGTTGGGGGGGGTGGTGGTGAAGGAGAATAGGTGAAAGATAGTGAAGGGTGCAGGAGGAGAGGAGAGGGGGGAAGAGAAGGAAGATGGCCAGGGAATAGTAGAGAGAGAGAGAGATATGATGTTCACAGTAAACAAGGACGGGCCTACAGGGTTTGTTGACATATACTGCTAGTGTGAATAGGTTTCTGTCTCTTATTCACACAAGGCACTGTGACACAAACACACACAGACACACACTCCTCAGCCATGTGTAGGCTGCGAGATGACCTTTGAATGTATGAAGTCAGGGAGGATTAAGAGGAGACATTCCCTCTATAAGAGGCCAGGACGAGAACCAGCACATCATCACACTATGAACGTGTGCAGAGTGTCGATGTGTGTTCACGTGCACGTATCTGTTCTTATAGCTTCTACTTTGCCCGAGGTTCCTTTGAGTGAACATGTGCTTTGTTAGAACCTTCCAATAAAACACTGCTAAACTTTACTTTCCTCATATTCAAGGTTCTGAGGTTTTTTATTATCACTATTTCTACTGACTATTCAAGTTGGCATCTGTGTGTAGGAACAAAATACAAACACACACAGACACACACACAGACTTCCAGGTTCAATCTCAGAAAGAGAATAAAAATGGATATAATTAAATAAAATAGACTTTATTGATCCCATGCCAGGGAAATTCACTCGTATGTAATCAAGAGAACACGTGAAAGTATAAAATAGGTACAAAATTATTACAAAATGCACCTTTCACTACAGCTGAAATGCTTTTTGCAGAGAATCATACTTTATTATACTTTCATATTCTGGCTTTGATAAAGCCGTGTCCTCGTCACATGTAAATCATATTATCTTAGATGTAATTTTTATCCTCCTTGTCATTGCATTAAAAACGCCTTCTTCACTGGCAGCTCATGGAAAATCAGGACATGTAACGGACATATGGTGCGTGCCCACTTACTCTATATGCAGGTATTACACATATGGATCGGATTTACATTAATCTTTAACAAGAGCTACGTAGAAGCGCTGGGTGTTTGCCAGACGTGCACATGCACCCTCGCAATTTATGGAGAGGACGAGACGGCCAATGTAGATGTGTAACCTGCAGCATCTGTGGATTTCACAAAATCCATTTGTCTTTATCCATGACACTGACCAGACTGGGTCCTTGAGAAGCTGCAGATGATTGTGTTGCGTTGTGTTTTTTATCTGTTTACTTCTTTATGACAATTTGAGGTGACGGTCTGTTCCATTGTCGACCCTGTATCTTCTTTAAATCATAATTTAAGCTATGAATAAGGCTGAGCATCTTGTTTCAACAATACACACTCATAATATCGCATTCTGTCTATATTAGCTGCTTTTGTTAGTTTGTTATCATCTTTGCATTTGTTTCCAAGTTGGAGAAAGTGGCACTTCAGCTCCTCATCAGACGCTTCGTGTCTCCCGTGTGTTTGTCCGCCCCGTCTTGGATATATAGATCCTCCAAGGCGTTTAGGTTTAGCGTCTGTGAAGGAGCTGGAAGGATGGAAACGTCTGTGGGATTAATTTAAATGAACAGAAAGAGTTCCTGTTGGGCGGGTTGTGAGCTCTGTCTGGTCTGATTCAGTCCATCTCTTTTCCCTGGGGCTGGGTTCGTCCCCCTCCTCCCTTTGTTTCATCTCCATCTCTATTTCATAGTCAAACCACTCTACACTTAGATGCTCTGATCTTTGGGTTTTCATCAAGTTTCCGCTTCGTGAATTATTAGCCGTATTTGCATAAAAAGTAAAGTTGGAAGCTGAAATGTGTCTTTGGACTAAAGTTCGATAGAAGTTCTGTGTTATTTAAATATTTATACAAAGAATCTTAGAAAGAGTAAAAGGACTTCAGCTTTAAGTTGGTGGACCCTGAAACTTTTGTTTCCTACATTAAATATATAGATTAACAAGCTATATGTTTGAGTTTAATATTATTACATATGGTGGTTTCCTGGTCCTCAGTTTCTTTCTGTAAAAGCTGAAGTATAAAAAAAAGGTGTATATTACAGTCAGAACCATTATTCGCACACAAACCGATTCTTTCCAGAGGTGAAAAAGTAAACCAACACCAGAGATATGTTTTCTTTCTCCCCTTCAGTTGAAGGGCTTCGTGATTACTTATGTTAATCAAAGGGTTCAAATTAAATAGAGTTGTGCAGGTTGTGAGAGCTCCGGTGCCGGGGGGAGCCAGAGGCCACCGCGCTCCTTCCTCTCCCAGACTTTGTTTTCACAGCCCCCCCCTTCAGTTCAGACTACCTCCAAATTGAAATTAGAATAAATTAACATTATTTAATTGAGTTCGCAGAAGGCTGCGATATTTCTTAATTAGCTTTCACCGGGGTACACGGCAGGAGAGGACCACATCCGCACGGCGAACAGCTACCGAGGTTGCGGTGAAGACTGAGGGATGTTTTTAGAGGACAGAGGGGAGCCCGGGGGACAAGGACAGTCACCTTTTGTCTCCTGATCTTTGCTCGCTCCAAGGTCTCTCGTCTCGTTATCGTTACATCCAGACCGAAGTTATTACATCTCCCGTGATAAGTTTGACTTTTACACGCAGACCTTCAGATGCAGGACTTAGAGAAACCGGGGCTTATGAGGAAGTTGTGAAATAGGACAAATTAATGGGCAACTTTAGAATGAATTAATCTTATTTATGAACATTTATTTGGAGGATAAAAACTATATAATAATACAGTATGAATAACAAACTGCAAACGTCCGATCACCTTAACTCTTGTGCTGGGACTTAGGAACAGTTTTTACTGAGGCTCCGCTCTGGGTAAAAAAAAAAAAGGAAGCTATATGTAAATAGCCAGTAATTTCGGTGTTTGCACATTATTGAGTTAAAGTAAACAATTTTGATTTCTGAAATCATTATTTATTAGCAGGTAAACCATCAAAGTGGCCGGTTTCTGAGAGATTTCTGAGGTATTGAAACACCAGTGGCTCCCATTGGCCTCCTCGGCTTTTCCATAAGCTGTGTAATATTAGGAGAATAATCCTCCAGAGGACTGAGACGAAGTCAGTACCTTTCAATGTCTTCCTTTTCCCAGCGTAGACCCCTCCCCATCTCCCCAACTCCCCAACTCCCCGACTCCTATGTGCCGTCTCTGAGTGGTCTGTCATTGGATCTAGTGGGAGAGGGGAGTCCCAGTTTCTGCTCTCGTGGAGTCCGGGTCCGACCATTTGGCTTCTGTTGTTGTTTCAAGCTGCAGGGCATCGCTGTCATCAAGTTAGCTGGAAAGGTATAAGACGTTTCTGACTGCCGCACAAGTCTGAGGAATGGTTAACTGAGGTGATGAGTAATGGGTTGTGTAATGTAGGTGTACCCGTGTGTAGAAAAATAACTTTAATAAATATCTTTGACTCAGCTAACTCTGGGAACCAGTGAAGATTAAAAGTTAAACCATGTTTTTAAGACTCTTTTAAGAAGTTGTCTAATACAAGAACTCTGACATGACAACGCGTACATCGATATGTTACCAGAGGTTTAAAGCAAACAAATAAAATGTCAGTGGTAATATGTATTCAGGCATTTTTCCGAATTCAATTTTATACCCTGCTGCCATGGGAGGACAGGCGCGTGTGTGTTGTGCGTACTAATATGTAATCTTGTGTGTGTTGTGAGGGATATATTTTGATCCAGTTACTGTAATGCGGCTATCATTTTTCCACCTCTTCCTCTGTTGGGTACATGTCGAGTTCACAAGTTAAGCACTGCGAAGAGCTCACTCTCCTCAATACCCGCTCCGGCTGGTGTAAAAGGGCCTTCCGCAAAGCGCAGCTTGTAATCTGCCTTTGGTAAGTCCTCCTTAGTTTTATCTGCCGAGGATTACCTCACAAGCTGCGAGCAGGAGAGAACGGAGGAGACGCGGAGCAGGAGAGAGAGAAATGAAAAGCAAGTCAAACAGAAAAACGATGAAGATGGAGCGAAATGAAAACAAATCGCTGTGTAATCTCTGAAAGAGAGGGACCTGCTTTGGAGTTGAAGGGAAGTTTCCCTTGCCACTCATTTAGAGAGGGAATTGACTAATCCCTCCATGATTGATGTCTGCTATGAGAGGCTCTATAGCAGACTAATAGGGCTTATGAGGATGACCAGAAAGTCCTTTGTGTGTGCGTGCCTGTGTGTATGTGTGTGTGTGTATGTGAGAATGAACCAAACCTTTTTGTCTTGTGTGTCTATCCAGTGGCCACAGAGGCCAGGGGTTTGAATGACATAGCGGCCGAAGAAGGGGTAACTTTATCTTAATCTGGTCTTAATCTGCCCCGGTCCTCCAGGTGTGTGTGGGCTTAGACCCACGAGGATGCAGGGTTTTCGGGGTGAGGTTTAAGGGGGCTTCAAGTGAGGAGATAGAAGTCCCCCCCCCCCCCCCCCCCGCACTTGAAAAACTCCTTGGACCCCCAGAGGGTCGAGGACCCCCCGCACATTCCTGAACACCGCACTCGCTCTTCATGCCATACCTTCCTCCCGTCATCCTTAAGTGGCCCCTGCAACAATTTTAATTGAATTAAACCAACCGTTCTCCATAATTTAAAAAGGACCTTAGAAGTACCTTATGAATTAGTTTGAGTGATTTGTCTTTCACGTTGTGTGTGTGTGTTAAAGTGTGTGTGTGTGTGTGTGTGTTTGAGGAAAGGATAGTGAGTGTGGAAATGATAAGGCTTTAATTGCCTCTTCATAAAGCCCTCCAGCAGCCCCCCCCCCCCCACACCTCTCTTTTGGACTGTTATGGTATGCAGGTGTGTGCTCTCATGCGCTATAGGAAATACTAAGTGGCATTTCCACTGCTCAGCCCGGAGATCGCTGAGTGGGATCGTTCCCTCGGCTTTTATTATCGTAGGAGCTCAGTCGTCAAAAGATTTGATCTTCGTCTTGATCGTTCTGCAGTCGGGACACATGTTGAGACAGCACCACGACTTATGAGATGAGACAGATTCAAACTCAGCTGTTAAAAATTAAAAAGAAAGGTGTTGTCAGTCCATCGGATGGTGATTCTGTTTGTCCACGGACAAAATATTGATCGTTACTCGATTAACTCACAGAAATTCAAGAGGAACTCATCTTTTTGTCTTCCAGCATCATCAACAGGTCAACATTTCCATTTACTCATCATTATAACCCAGTTTGCCTCAGGTGCTCATGACTGAAGTCCTGTGGGGTGATCAGGGCCGAAGGTGAAGCTGTGACCGAGGCTACATCACTTTTACTACCACGTCCCAAAAACTGAAACTTTCAGAAACACTGTTTGTTTTGTTCTAGTTTGAAAACTCCAGGGTCCATCTGCTTCCTGATTGGTTCAGATCAGTCACGACTCTGCTACCATTGGTTAATGCAAAATGTTGTGTAGTTCCACCTCTTTACTTCTTTTGTAGAAGTTTACATCTCCAACATGACTCAGTTTACTTAAAGTGGTCAAGTCCTCACATATCTGAGAACTTGTTCAAACCCCATAAACCGTTTCCTCTCATCTTCTTTTCCTCGTTTTCTGCTCTTCATCGTTTCCTCCTCCAACTCTTTCCTGGAAGCAGTTTGTCGTTCCTCTCCCTCGTCTTCTCTGCTCCGGTGTAGGATTCTCCCTCACCACACCCGTCCTCCTCCTATACGTGTGTTGATGCATGTGTATTCTGATCAGGAGTCAAAGGGGTGACTTTGTAATTATGTTCATTTTAATTGGCTGTGCTATCACCCCTCTCATCACTTTGGAGCCCACGCTGCACTGGACAATGGCAGTCTGTAGTGTGTGTGTGGGGGGGGGAGCAACTGCTGTGTCAAGATACACACACACACACACACACACACACAGACACACACACAACGTCAGCCTCTTTACCTGCAGAACATAATTCCTAATGTGGCCCTTTAATGAGTTTTCCCTGCCCAGGCTTAGATTAATTGATAAATAGTGGCGTTATCGGCTCAGCTGATCTCAGAATCCATTGCACCACTAATTTGTTTGTTGAAGATGACAGTTAAAGGAGATTAATACGGTATAGATTGAGAGGCACCCCTCCTTTCTCTTGTTCCTTGGCTTGCTTTCTCCCCAAGCTTATTTATCCATCAGAGGAAGATGAGGAGGTGGAGGAAGAGTTGAAGGATGGGTCAGTTTCTCTTTTGGGCTTATATGTTAAAGTTTCATATACAAGATCATTTGACATCACAGCATTCAACAGATTCATTAGTTAATGACACATGTCGCACTGACAGATGTAGCAGCACGACAACTTTAGAAGATTTAATGTCGTACATATAATGAAATCTGCCTCAGAAGTTTTGTGTCAGTCCTTTCATCAGTTTGTGTATCAGAAGGGTTACACAACAACTTTGTGGATGGATGGGACATGGAATTAAAACATGTATCCTTATAAAAATAATCAGGCATATGTCGGGGGAATGATATCTAAGAGTGTGTGTGATTTGGTTTAGTTTGACCTTGAGGGAGTTGTGTGTTATAAAGAGTAAAATGACTTGAGCCACAAGTCAACCTGTGGATTTCCCTTTATGCTTATGTCATCGGTTCCGTTATAGGTCTCACCTCAACAAGAAATGTGTAGAATTAATTTAACAATGCTGTCATGCTTTTTGTATGTTTAGATCAACAGTAAATTACAACATCAGAGACTCACTTATGCCTGCACATACTGAAGCTGCTGCTGAACAAACGATATATATCCCAGAAGCAAAAACAGTTTTTATTGTTTTTTAATAGAAAAGCATGTCCACAAGTAAAATACCTTCTTCTAGTGCCGTCCTAGATTAAAGTGTGGCTGCTTTTTGAAACACAATATCTGACATAGATATTTAAAAGTTGTTTAACATTTGGTTTGTCCCATCTCTCTCTTTCTGAAGAGCTGTGAGCACGATCCTGGCTCAGTAGATCATCTCCAGTTGAAACACAACTCGTCTCTTCATTGTGTTTATAATGATCTCACTCATCTGTGTGTGTCCTCTTGTTATTAATCAGCTGACATGTTTAATGAACACTCATCAGCTGATTTATAATTCCAGCTTTGAGTGGGTATCAGAAGCCTGAAGTATTAATTGTACCTCATAACAACATCAACATCTGAACTCAACGAGAACAAGCATTCAGTGTTTTACGAGTGTGACACTGACGCAGCCACAAAGAGACAAGTGGACGAAACAGGCTTCAAATGAATTATTAAAAAATATGGTTGAGAGCTGTTTTGGAGAAATGGATGATGAGGAGGAGGAATTGAACCTACAGGAGGAAAGAAGAGATGGAGATGGGTTCCAAACCGAGTCCCAGCTTCTATACTGACGACCCCCACCGCACACACACAAACACCCCCCCCCCCCATCCCAAACCTACCCACCCTGCATGTTATTTATTTTTTTCTTCCTCTCAGCCACAGCTAATTTGCAGAGGCGTGAGTGTGGGTAATGCTGCTGCCGTTTCCATGACAAGCTAAAGCCAGCGCTTACACCGCATTATGCCCCGGTGTTACACGTTAGGCGAGCGGGGGGGCGGGCGGGTGGGCACCGTGCACGCTGGCACAGCCGCTCCTTTGTCTGCTGCCTCCTCCAAACTCTGTTATTTCATGATGTTTTTTTTTCCTTCTTATTTCTCAGTGAATCGCTTTTTTACCTCAATTTCAAGCCTCGTGTGTCCTCTGCTGTTGGGCTGGTTCTCAGCTGGTTTGCATGGTTATGCCTTTGGAGCAGAATGGGCCTTGGAAGCAAAACGGTCCTGGAAAAGGAAACCGCTTTTTCCCAATTTTAGCATTTTACATCTCGGTGGCCAACTGCTGAAAGGCCCCTCTGTCTTGGCCTGCAGGTTCGTTGCTAGATGGGAAGCATATCTGCTTCTGAGCAAATCACTCACAACCCCCCCCACCCCCCCACATCACCATCACTATCATGATGCATGTATTTACATATTTTCTTTTTTGACAGATTACATTAAGCCACGGTTTAAAAACAAATTGTCTAAAGAGTACATTTGAACGAGTTGAATGCCTTGCTCAAGAGAAGCAGGTTCAGTGGTTGTGTGTTCAACCTGGCTGCGAGCTCTCAGGTGCACAGGGTGATCGCCGTCTCTCCACCTGCTCACACACATCAGACAAAGCCCGACTTCACTAAACTGTGTCACACATACATGCACACACACTTCCTGTCTCAGCTCTCGTTGGTCGCAGCCCCCTTCTCAGCGTAATTACAGCAGTAATGTGATATTTCCTTTGTATGTTAATGTGTATTATTTTTCACGCTACATTCGCTCCCCCTCTCCTGATCCAGCCTTCTGCCCCCCCCACCCTCACCGCACATCCCCACCTTCCCTATTGTTCCATCCACTCCACGTCTCCATTTACATAATTGAACTTTTGATTGGACCTCGCTGCCCCCCCCCCCCCCCGCTCTCATCCAGGCAACGTTTGAAAATCCAAAGCGTAATTTCATGGGTAAGATGACGCGAGGCCATCATCCCCCTTTCTGTTTTTTCCCACCCAGTTATTTTCTAATGTGAAGACGTCGGACACAGATTAAACAAATTGCTTGTTTTGATTGAAGCTACAATTAAATAATTGAGCGTGTTGGTAGTTGGAGCCCAGCCAATCAGATGAGAGGGTTTCCAGGAGCAGGATGGACAGGCCACTTAAGTGCACCAACCTTTATCCTCTTAAATATAAACAGGAATTAATGCTTTTTCAAGTGGGTCCTTGCTCGGCATCTTGACTAGGAGCTGATTGTTTCTCTGCGTTTTCTCCACCTTTTCTAAACCATGTTTATTCTAGGGTTAAATATTTAATCTAAATGGCAGATTATCCAAATCGCAGGAGCTGCAAATCTTTCGGTTGTGATTGTTACAACGCACCATTTTAAAATGAAGCATTGTGGTGTTAATATAAACTGTATTTAAAGATGGATGGTGGATCATCTCTTCCTCTCACTATCCAGAAAGGAAACTGAAATAACCCCGGATGCAAACGCTGCCGTCTGGTGCCAATTATGTCATTTGGATCCAGAGTCTGCATCGTGCTGATTGTGGTGTGGAGCCAGGTTATCGATCTCAGTCTCAGCTGTCAATCATGATGTTTTAACCTGTTTATATTGAATCAATTAAACAATTAATCCAGAAACATGAACACTGGATAAAAACATCAGTGTCATAAGAACCACCTCAAATGACAAATCATCTATGAGGCAAAAAATACAGTGAACGTCCCGGTTTACAAATCATGACTCGTATCACAATCTGTCAAAAATAATCCCAATTTATTAATCTTAGATTATCCTCAAAGTGTGTTGTGGAACCTGCAGTGTACTCTTTCCATTCAGTGTCGATACGTTAGATCTTGAGTGATGCATATACAGTATCTGTGCATCTAGTCTGTAGGTAGACATCTGAAGTGAGTCTGTGTATTTATGTGCTTTGCAGTGTGTGTCTGTGTGTGTCTGTGTGTGTGTGTGTGGAGTTTTTCTGTTCTTTTTTTTTTTTGCCCTAGGCTCCTTGAGCGGATTACAAGTTTTAAAGAGTACGAGATTCAACACCTCCTCAAATCTGACACTGGGTGACACGGCTTTGAAGCCATGAAAGGCAGATTGGAGACACACGGACGCTCTTCTCTCTCCACAGAGTCGTGGGTTTATGTCATTGGGTCGAGGCCAGTTAAGTTTCCAGTGAAGCGTTACGCCCTCAAGTGAGAGACAAAGCTGCCACTTAAAGCTTTTGACTTGTATCTTTTTCGTGGCTCTGAAGAAAGGATGGTTTTAATGGCCTCTGTGCTCATTAGTCATTAAATTGTGTGTAATGCCATGTGAGTTTGTTTTCCCCTTGTTCATACTCATCTGGGACAACGGGTTGATCCAGTGATGGACTGTCTCTCAACCTCTTACTCCTCAGTCTACAAGTTCTTTTTGTTTGCTCACCTCAATGTGAACATTAGTTTCCTACGCCAAGGCCCAACAGTCCCTGTATGAAACCACATTTTAATTCATTAATTCATCCTCACTATATTTGTCATCAAGATTTATGCATTATTCTTTATGAAATCAACAAAATACTGGATTTCTTGATCTGCCCCAAAATGGTGTCTTCTTCCCCGACCTATTTTGTGTTAATTTATCCTGTGGTTTTTGTGTAATCATTGTAACTTACTAACAAACAAATGCAGATCGTTAAAAACAGCTTTAAAATCAATTAAATTACATTATTTTATATTAATGTTATGTTTGAAAGTAAAAATAAATAAATTAAACCAATGTCTTCAAAATCCTTAAAATGGCAAACTTTGATATTGTCACACAAGTTTTCAGAAACATCTTTTCTCCCATTAGTGTGAAGCGATTAGTTTTAGAGAGTTTGACTGTGACCCTCACCTTCTACCTGTCCTAGTGTAATGCTGCTGAAGTAGAACTGACAGTTTATACACTCACTGCAGATAATAGATGTTTGCTCAACCTCTCAACGTGTTCAACGACTTCCTCCCTCACTCAGAACAGTTGATATTGGCATTTTACCAAATTCTAAAACCAACAGTTTCCAACAGGACTGTTCCCGTACTGAAGACACTTGGTTTGATCCGGGGGCAATTTATTAAATTTTCCATATCACGGTTTCATCCGCTTTACCCACGATTCCATCCGAATCGCATTCCACTGTTCCAAAAAAAATCATATTGCTGACATCGAAAATCCTCCCAACAAGAACCTGTATTCTTCCATTTCCAGGTTTCCTCCTCCTATCTTGTCATTCAGGCATTGTAGTGAGCTTAACCCCCCCCCCCCCCTTTCTTTTTCACATCCTTTTCCCTCCTTCCATTTTCTCTCCTTTCTCTGCCCTGTCGGATGTATGTTGTTGACACGGAGGCATCTTGAATAATGGAATCTCTTGTCAGTGGCTTGTATTTTTTTTGCCCGGGCTGTTAGGGCCGTGTATAACAGTAGCCGAGGAAGAGGAAGAGGAAGAGGGGAGGTTATGAGCCACTGATAGTAATGAAGGTTGCCTTTTCATTTTTAATATGGAATGTTTGTGGGCCGAGGCGATGCTCGCCGCTAATCCTACCCCCGAGCCGAGCTAGCTACATGGCTGTGTCAGTGCTGCACACATACACACACACACACCCAGTGACATGCACACAGACAGATAAAAGACACGCACACACACACACACACACACAACACATACATGTGCACACTCTCCTCCAGGCAAGACAGGAAACTATTTGATAAGTCAGGCTGCTTTTCTGCTCCTCGTGAAAATCTAACTCCCGTGTTTGTGTCTTAAGGAAATTCAGCCGCTTCCTGTGGACGCAGATATGGTGTTTGTTCAATATGTGATGGATATGAAAAGCTCATCGAGCGTAGATGCGTCTGTGAACCTGTAACAGGACGGAGCGTAATGGAACAGGTCGGGCGGCCGATTGAGTCAAAGGACATCAGCTTGTGATGAACGTGGGGTCACAGCGGGTCACGTGCCCAGGCCACAGGTCGAACGCCACCGAGCTTCTCAAACCTGGTTCGTCAGGAAAGACCAGAACAATATTTACTCATATTTTCGAATTGACGCACATTTCTTAGGCACCAACATTTAATTAAGCTCTCTTTCTACACAGTGCGCTCACCTTCTGTCCTCATAAGTGTGTAAGTGTGTGTTTCTTTTGGATGTGCAGTTGTTTATTTGTTTGTCTTGTGTGTTTGTTTCCTGTTGGCTCTGACTCCTGTACAGAGATGGGTGGTTTGTTGTGTATGAGAGAGAGAGAGAGCCTTAAAGTATGTTTTGTTTTTTTTCATACCACAAGCTGTGTGTGAGTGTGTGAGAGAGTGAGTGTGTGTGTGTGTGTGAGTGTGTGAGTGTGTGAGAGAGTGTGTGTGATGCTGGCTGGGGTCTAGCGTCTGCGGCGCTGAAGTGTGCTGTGTGTCTAATTGCTTTAATAGCACCTGGTCTCTAATCCCAGGTAATTAGGGC
The DNA here is from genome assembly GCF_947347685.1 of Pleuronectes platessa. Lineage (NCBI taxonomy): Eukaryota > Metazoa > Chordata > Actinopteri > Pleuronectiformes > Pleuronectidae > Pleuronectes > Pleuronectes platessa. The sequence continues at coordinate 25,174,651 of NC_070637.1, forward strand.
GCTCAAATTAGACAGCTACTTTCAACCGTCACTTGAAAAAGCAGAAAGGGAAGGCCTGGAGGAACACCACTCCACACTGGAACTCTGTAAACACACACACACACACACACACACACACAATTTTAGTGGTACATTCACGCAAACTGTGGCAAAAGCAGGAGAAACAAGTTTAGTCCCATGTGCCTATGTGGGGTGTGTGTAAGGTCAGTGTAGAGAAGTGTATCAATCTTTATCCCTCAGGTCTTTTAAGTCTGAATATCCACATTGTTCTAATATATATATATATTTAGGTAAAGTGGACGTTTCCTCTTCACGTCCCCACAGTGATTGACAGTGTTGTATAATTGCTGTTGACTTCACGACTTTCTATATATATACATTTTTTCTAGTCTACTTTTTTCTTTCAATTGTTTGCCGGCACGCAGGCATTGTTGAGGTCGCCTCAGACGTGTCTGCAGAAGCTGTGTGGAAAGGTTAAGGCCCTCTTTTAAAGATGAGCCGGAAATGTCAAGTGTCCGTCCCTCAGGCTCCCGCTACCGTCTCCCTGTATTTCCCTGTGACTGCCATCGGGGCCCGCATAACTCTCACACACACTCTCCCACACACACACACTGGTACAAAGGTTAGGAGTCGCTGTTAGAGATGGCCTCCAGTCCCTTTCATCTGCTTTGGCCCTTGTGGCATCTCGGCGGGCTCCAGGCTCCCGGTCACAGGTTAAACCACAACAATAGATGAGCAAGAGGATGGAATTGTCCAGGTGCTTACCGACTGCAGCAAACTTCCTCCTGCAGGTCGAGTGCCACGGTTTTGTTTATGGCTTAGTGACCGTACAAACTTTATATTCCAATAAAATGTGTCATCAGCAGCAACACACAGATGATTGAATTCCCCAGGAGAGAAATAAACAAAGTAGAGATTTCAATTATACATCCCTGCAGAACAAGCTGCAGGTTTTCACATGTTCTGCAAAAAGGTGTCAAACCAAAACTCAAATTGTTTCCTCAAATTCAAATGACACATTAGTTCTAAGTCAGGACTCCCGTCACTGTTTCCTTCTCTTGCAGTTGCACAAAGCCACCAACAGAGGGGGTTGGTTGGCCACCACAGGCCTGGTTACTCACACACTCACACAATCAGGTTGCAGTGAGGCGGCCTCCACTGAGTGTGTCTTAACAACTGGGTTAACTGGCTCTGGTGGCCAATACCAGTCGTTTGTAAAACTAACATCTCTTTCATTCACGTCGCTCCTCTTCCAAAGGTTAAGTCAAGTTTTGACTTTATGTAACCGTCTCGTGTTGAGTGAACGTCGCCTGGCTGCTAGAACGTACATCTGTTCAAAGGAATATCCCACAATAAAGTACACAATCAAAACAGAGAGGACATGAAAGATGAACTCGAGGGCCTGAAGTCTGTGTGTGTCTGTGTGTGTGTCTGTGTGCACTGTGCGGTGATATCAGGCCGAATCGAAGCCTATAAAATGTCTTAAACACAGATTGTATCTTTAAAAGTCTTCCTCTCTTAAATATTCATTATTAAATGTCGACTAATTTTGTGTAACAGCATTAAAGCTTTTAAAAAGTCCAATTAAGCTCAATCAAACTTAAACTTTGGTGTCATGTAATTAAGGAAACTGGTCCTGTTAGTCACGCGCTAATGTTATTGTCTTGTACAATAGTAACACACACTCGGGTTTTGAACATATTTCACAGCCTTTTGATCTGGAGCCTTTGATGAATTTAATGAAATCACACTGACATTTTGTTCATTTCTCTCTCTCTCTAAAAATGATCTGAGAGAATTAACCCATATCTGTCGCCGCATAACCAGATTAGTGAGCGGCCAGCTGAATAATCAGAATAGCATTGGTTCTGCCGGCCGTCAGAGGAAGACCAGCGCCTCCGTGCCACCGAGGATTTGAGGGATTTGGAGTGTGGGAGAGAACAGGGCTCCTAATGGCCACGGCTTTCCACCCAGATAACACTTCAAAGGGCGGAGCTAATTAATAATATGTTTACATTATCCACGGTCGTACGAAGGCTTTATGAATGACCCTTCATGACGGTGCGTGTGAGTCCATTGAGTGACAGTGTGGGATGTTGATTGGACGGGTGGATGCCGCTGAGTAAAAAACTACTTTTTGACAAAGACAACGTAAGAAGTAGTGACAATAAAACTTCTTTAAAAATCTCTATTACAAATAAAATTACATTATTCATTCTTAGCGATATCAATGTTTTTATCTTTCATACTTTAAAAACCTACAGGATATGATAGTTGTAATTTATTAAACAGGTATTAGAGCCCGACCGATTTATCAGATATCACATTTCAAAGACACGGTGTTTGCTTAAAAGCACCAATATGAAATATTTATTTTACAGAATACACAACAAAGAAAAGACGCCAGTTTTGTTTATATTTTAGGTAAAAACATTTATTTTATTAATTCAAGTTCTACATGTTTGGTTTTATTTGTATTTTCTTTCAATTTCTCATTGGGTTCATGGTTAAACTGTAAAATATTAAGCTTTAATTACAACTCTTTATCATAAAGGTTTGATAACAGAATCATAGGAGTCGTTGCCAAAGTTATTGCTCGATCTATCGGCTTGAAAATGTTTCCCTAATATCTATAGTCCAAAGATTCATAATGTTTAGGCCCTGATGCACATGGTCATGATGCATCAGTTCATTGATCGTCCTCCTCCCTCTCTCTCTGCCCACAGCCCAGCCCCGTCCCCAGTCCGATCTTGGGAGGGAAGCCGAACGCCAGCCAGTCTCTGTTGGCCTGGTGCCGCGAGGTCACCAAGAACTACCGCGGGGTCAAGATCACCAACTTCACCACCTCATGGAGGAACGGCCTGGCCTTCTGCGCCCTGCTGCACCACTTCAGACCGGACACAATGTAGGAGACACACACACAAACACACAAACACACAACAAGGTCTCTTTTACAATGTAATGGTTTAAATTAGGACCAGCAAGTGAAAGCTGGGTGGCAACCATCATGGAAGACGGAGGATTTAAAGGTCTCTGCAAGATCAAGGGCACGTCTGGTGTGTTTACATTAGATTAATACTCATCATTAATCATATGACAGTTCAGCTGTCATCGGTCCTGACGGCGTGTTTGATCAAGATGACAGATGTGTCCACACTCACTTTTAAATACAGAGTGCCATGTTTGCCAACAGCACCACTCTCTCCTCCTTGTATGTGTGTGTGATTGTAATTCGGAGTATCTTGTGTGTGTGGTGTGGTGTGGTGTGTGTGTGTGTGTGAGATAGATTCCTTAAATGTTTAGTATTTACTTTATGTAGCCACTTAAAAGTACAGCCGATGGAAAACCTGCAGCTCCATCGTGAGGAGCAGATCACTTATCAACACCCGGCTCTGTGTACGTTTGTGTATGTGTGTGTGTGTTGATGCTTGTGTGCCTTTGCACTCCGGTGACTTATTTTTACATATTTTCCACTCTATTGGTTCTGTTGATTGCACTGCTATGAAATTACATGTTACAGTTCTAATGCCATTACATGTGACGCATATTTAAACACACCTCTTTCTCTCCCTTCTCTCTCTCTCCCTGCCTCTTCCCCACTGTTCCTTCCAGAGACTACAAGTCGCTCAATCCTCAGGATATTAAAGAAAACAACAAAAAGGTAAGAGGCAGCCACCGCTGGGCCCTTCACACCACTTAGCTCCCCCCCCCCCCCCCCATCCACGTCTCCATTCGGCCTTATTTAGAGATCTGCCATTAATCCCTGGATGCAGATTGTATATGTGTTGGTCTGACAGGGGAGGGTGGAAACACAGAGGAAGGAATCACACTCACCTGCTCCACAGCAACAATGTTATATTGACAGTTTCCCTAACACGCGGCCCCCTGCTGTGGTGTGTTGGTGGACGTGTGTGTGTCCAGAGCACGACACAGTCACCTGGCAGAGGAGAGATGGTATCTGAGCTCGGCACCCTGCTGGGAGCTTACTAAACTGCTGTGTGTGTATAATAACAATATATTTATCTTGTGTTGATTATGTTTGTTTATGTGTAAAAGCGTCTGCAGGAGGAGGTCTGCACGTGTTTGTGTGTCCGAGTATCATTTCTCTGGTTTCATGCTTCTGCCGTCCTCACTTTATTTAGAGCCGAAGAAATCTCAACCCATACATGTGCCCACATCCCGAAACCTCCACTGAATAACCCATTCTCTTCATGAGGCCAACGTGCACACACCTATATTCTTCCTTGCCCTATGTTATCATATCTACACATTCACAGGTCGAGGCGCACACTCCTTCCCTCTGGCTCTTTGTGGGCTCATTCACTTTTTTCCATACACACACACACACATGGACAGTGCTATTTCCCCCACTTTTACTCTGTTGCTACACAATCATCCGCACACAGACACACAGGCGCCCGGTCCCCTCTCTGGCCCTGAGGGCTACACAGAACGATATGCGTCGGGTTCCTCCAGCTTGATTTCCTCTTCTCATACACACTCTGGCTCGGTGATAACCTCTGGTGGCCCTGTTAGGCATGAATGCTACCCTGTTGACAATAACCACAGTGGAGGAAAAGGGAGCGACCCAATCCCATATCTGCTAACTGCCCGTCTCCCCCCTCCAGGTGCTCGAGTAGCCCTGAAGAAATTGGTTAGATATAAGTAAAATGGGAATATGCCGTAGAAGGTGATAGCCGGTGAACAGCCGCAGCACTGAACCCGGTGTGCCGCGACTCGCTTCCATGTCCAGACCCGGCGTCGATGTACGTTTGACCAAGCGAGCGCTTCCTCTGCAGTGAACTGTGAAACCATCTCCAGTCAGAATCAGGATGAAGAAGTTTGATGCAGACTGTTTTCATTAACAGACATCACACAGAGAAACCATGAACACTGGAAGGTGATTTCACTCCTGTCCATCCGGATTACATAAATTACTACAGACTGGATTTCCACGTGTCGGTGACAGATCCACGGTTTTTAAAGACTTTCTTTGACATTACTAGTAAAAGAAAGTTCTACTACATTACATCTTAATGGGAAATAACAGTTATGGGTGATTATATTGCTTAGTGTGTGGAATTTAGTGCAGATTGACTGAATTTAAAAGGACTATCGGGAGTCGAGCTCCTCTGAGTTCTATTCTAGTTTGAGATGTGTTTGGTATATTTCCCGTCGTGCCACATATCTGTAAATGAATGATACGTGAGGTTGTGGGTGATTGTGAAAGCTGAGCAAAGGGAAAGAGGCATCATGCATGGTGTGGTGTCATGTAGCACCCTGAAGGTGTTGAACAAGACGAGGGTGTCCGTGGTGCTGCCTGCAAATAACCAGAGGAACCACTCGCACCAGGCTCAGGTGAGGATCACACAGAGAAAACACAAGAGAACGAGGAGTTAGTTTGAGGAATGAACGACCGGGAGGTTCAGAGCTGCTTCATGAAGAGTCATATGGACGCACAGAATTTATTGAATGGACGGCAGAAATGGAAATGTATAGAAACGACAAGCATCTCTGCTTTTCATGGCTCGTTGATAGACATGCCCCCCCCCCCCCTCCTCCTCCTTTCACAGTCTATCTGTGAGGAGTGATTGCAATGAGCCCAGACTGTGCTGCTGAATTATGACAGATAAGGACAATCAATATTTGGGGGGGGGGGGGGGGGGGGGGGGGGGTGAGAAAAAAAGAAAAAAGCCAAAGAAGTGAATATTTAGAGCAGATACAACCTTGATCTATTATCAATGGACATGTGTTTGTATGTGTGCCGGCCTTTGGATGTATTCACACTTCATATGTGGCTTTTGAGGAATCTGCATGATGAGAGCTCTGGTGTGTTATGACGGCATATATGTGAGTGTGTGTGTGTCTGTGTGTGTGTGTCTGGGTGTGTAATGAGGCCAAGGAGAAGTCATTTGTCATGCCATCTGATAGTGTAGCACCAAGCACCAGGCTAAAGCACCCTGAGCACAGCCGCGAGGGGCCGGGCTGAGGGGAGGGGTGTAGATGATTGACAACGATAGATAGCTGTCAGTCACAGAGAGGGAGTGCGGGGGGGGGGGGAGCAGGGAGCCGCGGCCCTGGGCAGGCAACCGTGACATTTAGTTCAGACCCAAAAAGCTTTGTCATTTATCAAATACAGTATACAAGATTCATACTGGACAGAAGGATGATCACTGATCCATGGGAAATACTGAAGATGGAGTTTATTGATGAGCTTCTTTCAGATGTTATTGACCAAGGATCAGGGTAATTGTGGAAATCTTTATCTTGTGTAATAATATTTCTTGATAAGAATACATTTCATTATATTGGATATGTTTCTAAAATCACACACGAGCTGCTTAAGCTGCTGATATTCAAGTCAAGTTTTCAGAATTTTTCCTGCTCTAAGATTTCCAAAGCAGAATGTATACATCCTGCTTCCTGCTGCTCCACCCAGACTCCTCCCCTTTGCCTGATTGTTTCAAGAAACGTTCCTGTTGTGCTGGTCATACGTGAAACTCCAGAAAATGTTAGTTTCCAATTTAATGGAGTTCAGCGATTCAATTAATTGCCAAAAGCCCTTTTTGCTTCTTTTTTTTTTCCCACTGAGAAGAAAGTGTTTCTCCATTTTTGAAAATGAAAGTTCATATTTTTTGAGCCACTTTCAAATTATGCTTTCAGTCCGAGCCATCGGGCTGCGACGGGGAAGTCACAACATTTTGAGAGCCGACTCACACATTGTTGTGTTCTCTGTTGTTACCTGGGATTTGCCGTCAGTGAGGATGCACCGGGGCCGTCACACTAACACAAGAGCTGTAGGAGAAGATATAGAAAGAATAAAACATGACACTGAGGTCAAAAAGACTGTAGCACATGTCAAGACTAACGTCGGCCCTGAAACAAAACCCCGCTCGAGAGTCTCCCTCCCCCCCCCACCCCCCTCATACAGCTCTCACTTTCTCCCACTCGCTCTTTTCTCTCTCTCTCATTCTTTCATTCTGTCCCCATTGAGCAGCGGAGTTGTCGCTCTCTTTCACAGCCTACTCAGGGTGAGAGGGGAACAATGCAAGCACACTTTGGTCCCCTGAATACGTGTTAGAAACCCAATCAGGCCCTCTTATTCCCCGTATTCTTTCTCTTTCTTTTCTGTCTTTCTTTTCCCTCTCACACTCCTTTTCTGCCATGCAATGGAGAGAGAGAGGGGGGAGGGGAGGGGGGGCTGGCTGTAAAGGCAAACTCGTCTCCGCTCTCTTTTCTTTTTTCTCCGCCGTCACCTCTTTCTTCCTGCCTTGTCTTTGCAAGTACAAACACACACGTACACCTCGTTTCCCTGAGCGAGTATAGATGTTCCCCCCCCCCCCCATTGTTACCGGCTCCATCCGGAGAAAGGGACAAAGCGGCGAGAGCGGAAAAAGATTTCTCTCAACAAAAGACAACATAATTGATTGTAAATGGAGAAATATTACACAGTTAAAAGCACTTCCTCCTTATTCTCCATTTCCACCCTCTGCGTTCTCAGGTTCCCGGCTCTCTGTCTCAGTTGATGAAGTAAGATTAACTACATCTGGATGGTCATTGGTTCATTGTCCTGAGCTGTGGCTGAACTCCTGGTTCCCTCGCTACATAATGATCACTCAGCGCTGTATTAGGTGATAAATTGAGATTTCAAACCCTTCAGACTGACTGATTTATATATTATTCATGACGTATGACTTTACACCACCACTTAATAGTAATCCTGCTGTAATCACCTCACAGCTTAATTGAAAAAGAACTGGGAAAACATTTAACTCTTTACATTTACAAGTTGAATGGAACTTGGTAAAGTTCATACCTAGGGCAAACAGTCCCTTTATGAAACCACCACAAAACAAACCTATTGTCTGGACCCATGCTAGAATTCAAGGTGTTCTTTCTTGGCCCATCCTTCCAAAAGGTTTCATGGAAATCCGAGTGAAAGCATAACCTCCTTAACAGAGGGTAATTAACTGATATCCTTGTATTTAAAAAAATCACATCTTCCTTCTTTCTAGACCGATTTTCAATCTGTTTTTGAGTTTGTCCACTCGGAAAAATGATAAAACACATTTTCCCCTCTGACAGCACATAATACGAGCTTAGTCGTTTGTAGCAGAACTCGTCGCTTTAAGTTCAGTCACTCAATTAAAATGGCGGAAAGAGAAATATAGCCCACGAGAGACCATCACTTGAGACAGTAGCTTTACTAGAAAGCTCCCACATCTAATGGATGAATGCAAAGCAGGGACTTAATGAAAAATCATAGATCCTCAATAGACCCCGTCCCTGGATAAATAACAACATATGAAGGGGGGGGGGAGCAGGAGCACGCTCTTCAAAACAATCCGTGGATAAATAAAAGTTGAAAAACATGGAGGGGTGTTTGGAAGTCAGCGAGGGAGACGGAGAGAAAGAGGACGAGAGTGATGGACTGGAGATATCTGCAGAGGCAGTGAAACAAACCAGCACCGCAACAGGTTGGGATTTGATCAACACTATCAAGCAGGCCAGATACAAGCTGTGATACCAGGGAGAGATGGGTTTGTGTGTGTGTGTGTGTGTGTGTGTCTGTGTGTGTGTGCGGTGTTAATCTATTTATTTACCTGTCATTGGCTGCGATAATAGTTTTCATCCCTTCCCTCTCTGTCTCTCTCAGTCTATCTGGTGATGGGGGATTGGGTTTCGTGTGTCGCTTGATAATCAAACCTGTATTTTCTCATCAAACTCTAATCAGACCAATTACACGCGTGATGGAGAGCGTGGGCAGGTTGATGCGGGGGGGCGATAAGCACACACGCACACACACTTTGGGATTAGAGCTCTGTCTTGGGGTATCTGCGTCTCTTATCGGGGACAACCATCCCTGACATGACCTGTCAGCAGTCATGCCAAAGGTGTCTCGCACACAGACACACACGTGAACCCCTACACTGGTGGATCGTCCGTGCAACACAACACAACACCGAGCACCAAACACAACCAGAGACCAGACTACTGCCCCCCCACATCCATCCTGTGTTCCTCTCTCAATGCAGCATATTCAGAATTCCGTTACTTTGCTTTATTCGATGAATCTTTAATTGTGTCACCTTTTGTGTCTTGATTTTTTGTGTACGCAGGCGTATGATGTGTTTGCGAACCTGGGCATCTCCCGCCTCCTGGAGCCGTCTGACATGGTGCTGCTGGCTATCCCCGACAAGCTGACGGTGATGACCTACCTGTACCAGATCCGCGCCCACTTCTCCGGCGAGGAGCTCAACGTGGTGCAGATCGAGGCCAACAGCAACCGCAGCACGTACAAAGTGGGCGACTTCGAGACCGACACCAACGCCTCCATAGGTCAGGACAAGTTTTATGCCGAACTCAGCGAAGTGCAGCCGCGCCCGGCGTCCTCTGAGCCGCCGGGGGCTGCTGGTGCTGCTACCTCCGAGTCCAACGGCACTAAAGCTCCAGAGGAGGAAGCACCGGAGCCGGGTTGGAAGGCTGGTGTAGCAGCTGTGTCGGCCAGCTTGTCGACAGCAGGGCATCTGGAGTCGTCACCTCCTGTCCCATCACCACGCACAGTATTACCCACCGCAGCCACGGGCTCCACCCACGCCTCGCCGCCCGGCTCCGAGGACCGGGGGCAGCTGCTCAAAGCGAACACTTTAGACATTAGTGAGCTCCCGCAGAGGGTGGAGAGAGAGATGGAGAAGGAGCGACAGCAGAAGGAGGTGGGAGAGGAGAGACAGGAGGGGGGTACTGAACCGGCGTCTCCGACCAGGAGAGGGGTCCCCTCCTCACCCCCCCACCAGAAACTGGGCTTCTCCTACAACAGGGACGCAGACCTCATCAAGAAGAAGAGGGCGAGCCTGCGTCACTCTGAGTCCGAGCCCGCCTCAGACACCTGCCCCCCCGCCGTCAACCACACAGACACGCCTCCCAAACAGGTAAACACCCCAAGCAGTAACAACTCTCTGATCAGTCAAGATGCAGAAGCACATTGAAAATACGAGGATGTCGTCCTCAAATCAAATTATGCCTCTAATAAAGATTGACAAAGGAAATATAGAAAATATCAAAAAATATGCTGAACTATATGATAAAATACATTTTCCACCTGTGGGAAACAATATACTGAAGCTGTGACCTTATATCTATCTTAAAAAGAAGTTGTTGATTTCCAGTGTTTTGAATATTCACAAACAAGTCCTTCAAAGATTTGTAAGAAATGAATCAAACTAACTCACGTGTAATAATCTTCCTGCACCTTAAACAACCTCTGTGATGTCGACTCATCCTAAGTCAAGAATTAAGATTCCAGCAGCGTCTTCCTGTGAACACCAGCCTGTCTCCTAAATGGATTGTTCAGGTTTTTTATCCACCCGGGCTCTGATTGAAACTTCCACAGTTACATCAGTCATAAGACAGAGGCCTCGGTGAACACTCATTCCCTCCCGGCGCTCGCTAAGCTTCAAATCCCGACCTCGCTGACGCCGCTGCGGAGATGACCGACCGAACGTTTCCCGTTCTGCATTAGATGTTGTCGTCACCTGTCGCTTTGCCGAGACCCAGACGCATCGGGGCCGGGCCGTTAACCTGTGGCGACTATAGACGGCAGCCGGGAGAACCCCCTGCTTTGACATTTCATTATATTTTTCATTATATTTCTCATCCCTTCAGTTGATGGCAGCTGGCGCCGTGCTCGCTCAGGCGTGGCGACGAGCACACACCTCGTCTCTCACACGCTCCTGTGTGCACACACTCAGAGACAAACACACACTCAGAGACAAACACACACTGCATCGCATCGCCGCTGTGTTGGTGAACCGCAGATTACAGCTTCCTGTTTACAAGTCAAAAGGTCACGGGGCAGGCGGGGGCCCGCGGGGGGGGGGGGTTATGACAGCTATGACACCCTGTTTTGATCTGCTCTTATCTAGTTAGCGGGAGGCCTCCTCGGCTGCACCCAGGCCCGATTTGACTTGTTGAAAGGATAAACATGTTTTAGTCTTATTAACAGCGTGACTGTAATATTCCTCGGTCTAATCCAAATGTAAAAGCCCTGTTTGCACTTCTTTATATCACAGCCAGGATTAACCTGCAGATAAAACCCTAAGCTAGGTTTTATTTATTATTTTTCTTGCTTTCTCGTCTAAGCCGTCACTCTCCACACCACCGGGCCCAGCTAGTGAACTGGGCCTTAACGGATGACTGTAGGCTCTGTATATATCCTCCTACTGAAAGGGAAAAATTCCAATATATATCAATTTGTGATATGTCAATTGTTTAGGCATCACAGAGTCAGTTTAAATGTGAAGAATCTTCCATAAAAGCAACGTTATCGAGAGGAACCTTTGACATTTGCCTGAATACCTGTAGATAATGTGTTTTCTGTTTTTAAAGGAGCCAACGCCTGCAGCTGTGTCAAGTCCTCCGGCTGAGAAGGTCAGTTCATTCTTTAAGATTCTGTAACGTTAACAATATGTATTATATCCTCTAAAAGAAAGTTTACAACAACTTATAGAGCTCGTCGATGTCAGTTTTAAAGGAAGTGAACTCCAGCAGGGTTTTATCTGATCATGTTTTATTTTTTATTTTCCTCACAGAAGGTTCTGTCTCGTCAAGAGGAGCTGAAGGAGAGAGCCCGCCTCCTCCTGGAACAGGCCCGCCGAGACGCTGCCATGAAGACCGGCAACAAGAACGCTCCCAGCTCCGCCCTGACGGCTCCGACCAGGACCACGACTGTCTGCGATGTAAGTCAAAGTAGTGTGCGTGTGCGTGTGTGTGTTGGTGTGTGTGTGTGTGTGTGTGTGTGTGTGTGTGTGTGTGTGTGTGTGTGTGTGAATTCATTTCTTTGGTGTTCTTTAGAATGATACCCTCTGTTTTGAAACACTACAAACAGATCAGGTTGATTTTGTGCCCAGTGTGGATCAGCCTGGCTCCTGAGGACGGGGCAGGTCTCTCTCTCCTTCCCCCCCCCCCTACTTTCAGCCTCTTGTCTCCATGCACTGGAGTGAGCAGCATCACCTGTGTGTTGCAGGAACACCTCCTACAGTGGCCATCATCCCTCTTCAACCCCCTCGTGTCACTTCCACAGCTCTGTATTTGCTGCTCGCTCCACGTGCAGCATTCTGGAAAAGCCTCGTCCAACCTGTCTCATCCTCTGTGGGTCCACTGTGGTAAAGCCGTCATGAGAAGGCTTTGAGAGCGAGAGACTTTTTCTTATTAACTCCTGCTGTGAGACTCTCTTATGGACGGCAACCCGAACGTGTCAGTGAGAGAAACTAAAACGTGGACGGACTCCTCCAGCCTCTCCCTCTTCTCTCCTTCAACACTTTCCATCCTCTCTCTCTCTCTCTCTCTTTGGTCATCTCGACTCTGCACAGTTTTTAACGACATCCCGACAGAATGTGCTGCTCCCTCACTTTCCCCTGGAACACTAAGTAAATGTTGTACACAAACACCTGTCAGCAAAAGTACATTCGTGGTAAAGGAAGTGGGAGCGAGAATCACTGTAGCGGAGCAAACTAGACTAGAGAAGACGCGAGTGAAATTGCCAGCTCTGAACCCAGCACGCTCCACTGAACATAATATACTGGGTGTTGGAAGGGGGGGGCAGGCACGCTGATGGACCAGCAGTTACTCTGGGAAAGAGGCCTGGTCAAATCCTCACTGACGTTTTCCAAATGTCTCAGAGAAAGGAAAAGAGGGGGTTAGAGGAAAATCTGTCTTTTGAGAATTGTGACGACGAGGGATTTTAGGGTAAAATGAAATAAATACCTTTTGGTAATGAAATATCTAAAAGGCAGCAGCCGCCTGCGCCTGCGTCTGCTGCCTGGATCCTTAAAGAGAAATATGCCCTTGAATTAGATGCTTTTCACTATGTGTGTGTGTGTTTGTTGTTTGTGTTTGTGCACGCCTGCAAATGTGTGTTCACGCCACAGCAATAACCATTCCACCATAATCTAAGGAAATAAATGAGGAGCTTCCAAGGACTGGTGGCTTTAAAAGTCTTCAGAGGCAGAAAGAAAATTAAAAGAGTTTTTTCAAAGCTGTTGCATCTCTGATAAATATTTTCCTTTGCTACAATAAAGGTTCCTCTTCTGTTCCTTGTTGTGCAGCAAGATGGCCGACTTCACTTAGATTAGCTCCTTAGAGCCGTCTCCCCTCTCTCTCTCTCTCTCTCTCTCTCTCTCTCTCTCTCTCTCTCTCTCTCTCTCTCTCTCTCTCTCTCTCTCTCTCTCTCTCCTCCTGATTTCCTTACTCATTTCCAAGGACAATTGGTTAATAACCTCCCTGCACACACACACACACACACAGACACACACACACTTCTCCCATGCTTAAGGGACGGAGTGTACGGAGGAGGGGTAAGAGGGAGATATTGAATTGTTTACACTTTTTTTAATAGAAGACATTGATCAAAGAAAGACGACTGGCCCTGAGGCCAACGTGCTGATAATTGTTAGTGATTCAGATTAGATTACTTGATGTCTTGTTTTGATTAGTGTGAGTGTGTGTGTGTGTGTGTGTGTGTGTGTGTGTCTGCGTGCCCTATGTTATCAGCTGGAGAGGCCCAAGCCGTTCCCATTTAACTCTCTATCCGTCTAAGTAGGTGCTTTGCGGTTTAGCATGCATAAGGTATAATTTAATTCAATTAAAGCGGGCTGCATTCTTCCAGGGAAGTGGCTAATGTGCCTGCAATAGAATGATTCAGGCAGAGGGAGCGGGGGGGGGGGGGCTTTGTTTGCTGTTGTAGGGATGTAGCGTTAAAATCACATAACAAATCAGCTATTAACCATAATCAATCAATGTATTAAACTGTATTTGTTTAGTATCAGTCATTCAGGTTAGTGCTGTTCAAAGTGCGTCACAATGACAGACGACGCTAAAATAATATTAATTTAATAATGTAAAATATGATTTTTTAAAAAGCTATAATTACAATATAAGAACAGAAAGCTGCCTCTCATGAGTCAAGAGAGAATATAAACCCGTTGTCATTGTATTGTACAAAAATACAATGAAATTAAGTATAAATTAACCTAATAAAGATAATAAAATATAAATTACTATTACATACTATTAAAAGGTTACTTGATAATCATATTAATAATCCAAGGTCATTGTTAATCACTGGTAAGACGAGCTGGGTCCGGACATAAATGTTGAAACTATTCAGATTGGTTAGGCTGGTTTTATTTTCTACACTTCTCAGGTCTGTACTCAGGGAAAAACAAGTGTGTGTGTGCGTGTGTGTGTGTGTGTGTGTCTGTCTGTGTGTGTGTGTGTGTGTGTGTGTCTGTGTGTGTGTGTGTGTGTGTCTGTGTGTTAGCCCTGTTCTCTTGACCTATGCTCTCCCTCCTGCCATCCCTAATTGTAGCCCACAGTGACTGGTTCTTTCATGTAAGGTCACAGGTTCACTTTCCTCTCCTCCTCATCCCTCTCTGTCGCTCTCTCTTTCTTTTCAGAACCATTTTCTTACTCATCCCTCGGGTTTGTTTGTCACGTTTCTCGTTCTGTTTCTCTTCTTCTCCTCTTCTTCTCCTCCTCTTCTCCTCCTCTTGTCTTGTCGGCCGTCCTCGTCCCTGTGATCTCTGACGGACGAGCAGTCGTACTAATTATTTTCAAGCCCCACCGCCCCCCCTCCTCGTTCTCCTCATAGGTGGCCTTCCAAACATATCAGTAGTCACAGTGCTGATGTCTTGTAATGTTGTAATGTCACCACCCCCCACCCTCACTGCAGCCAGATGGGTAATTAATGAGCTTCCCTAAAATATGTAGGGCCAGGACTTTATTCTCCTATTTTATTCCACTTTTTTACTTTTAGTTTTCTACTCGTTCCCACTGGTATTATTTTAATGGAGAAGTGTATGTGTGTGTGTCTGTGTGTGTGTGTGCACGTCTGTGTCTATTCGCTTCAGGTCTTTTCATCCATTAGCAGATGAGAACAGTAATTTCACAGCGGCCTGGCCAGGCTAATTATCAGGATCCACACCAGGTTTTGGGAGAAGTGTGTCTTTTTGTGTTGTGTGTGTGCATGTGGACGCACAAGCACGTGCTCCTGTGTGCATCTGTCTATATTTCTGTAAAGCAAAAATGTGTGTGTGTGCACGTATGTGGCACCTGTGCACTTTAGCATTCTTTTGAACAGTTGTGTGCGTGTGGGGGGGGTGTAGAGTGCACACACACACACACACACACACACACACACACACACACATGCCTTGGTGTTTTCCAGGTAGAGAGAGTTCCCCTGCTCACTGACTCGTTGTGATTCCTATAATTGGGTCCTGTTTGATTTTTGCCGACCAGCACCCCTACCTCCCCCTCCCCTTCCTCCTCTTCCTCCTCCTCCTCCTCCTCCTCCTCCTCCTCCTCCTCCTCCTTTGCTCCCTCTCTTCCTCTCTGGAGTGGGGGGGGTCTCCTGCGTCTCTGCTGTTGTGACCTGTGGGTGTTGTCATCTGCTCCCATTTGCCGTCTGCACTTTGATCCGGACTCCGCTGCAGTTCTTTCTTTCCTAGTTGCTACTCCCTTTCTCTCTTCCTTGACTCCTTCTCTCCTCCCTCCCTCCCCTCCTTCCCACCTTCCCTGATTCCGATCTTACTTCTTTCCTTAACTCCTCCCTATTCAACTCCCTTTCTCCCTTCCTCCCTTCCTTTCATCCTTATTCCCTTCCTTCCTTAATGTCAAGTCTCAGCTCTCTGTCTGAACCTTGACTACATTAAAAATGTGTGTTATTTCGATTGTATTACATTTATTCTAAGTGATTATGGAAAAACATTTAATTTATAATAACACTTTAACAGACAACATGTTGTAGGTTGTTGGCTCTGAACTTTAAAATGTGTCATGCAGGTTTCATTCAGGCAGCGAACCAATCACAACAAAGAAACAGGAGCAGTGTTCTGGAAAAGAAATGGAATGCATGTAATCTCATATAATCCTGTAAATCATTCCATAATCTCACTGCATAAAGACAATTTGTCTATCTTCAAATTGTAAGTATGTCCTCTCGCACTCTCCTTAACTCCTCCTCCTCCTCCTCGTCTTTCTGTCCTCGCTCCTTTTCAACTTCCTCCCGTCAGTAATAGTGTTTCTCCAGGTCTCATTTTAATGTGGCTGCTTGTCCCTTTCTTCTTCCAGCTCTCTCTCTCACTCTCTCACTCTCTCTCACTCTCTCTTCTTCCTCTTCCTCCTCCTCCACCCCCTCCACCCTCCCCTTTTTTCTCTTGCTCTCTCTTTTCTTTTTGAAGAATGTGCCCTTAATGAAACTAAATAGTTTGCCGGGGAGTTTCTTTGGGCTGTGTGTGTCTGTGTGTGTGTGTGTGTGTGTGCACTGGTCTTAGAGTGTGTGAGTATGTGTCGTGGCTGAATTGGCTGGAGTGGAGATCAAAGTGAACCTCTAAATTGTGTGTGTGTGTGTGTGTGTGTGTAACGAGAAAGAGAGAGACAGCTCTCTCAGTTGCGTCACTCGGAGCTGATCAAGCCATCACAGAGGAGAGCTGTGATACACACATGTCTGAACACATGTCTGAACACATGTTCTCCTCTGTCTCTCTCTCCTCCGTCTCACCTCAAGTTATGACACGCCTTGTGTTCACGTTTGACCAAGTGGAAGTGTTCTTCACCTCCACACTGCAACTCTGATCTCTCTCTCCGTCTCAAAGCCACTTTGCATGAATAAAATATGAAGCCTGAACTCCTCAGATGAGAGAATATTTTAATGTTTATTTCACATGAAATTATATTAATCCCAGCACTTTGCTAAAGATTTTGTTTTAGCTTGAGTGGAAGGTTTAATTACTCCATCCATGTGTGGGTGTGCACTTGTGTGATAGGCCGGAGCATTAGTTTTATATTTAAATGTGTTCAGATTAACATGACTGCTCTCGAGTTGAAGAGCACCTCACTCTTCCACTTGCGAAAATGTCTCCGTGATTTCTGAAAAAGCATCAAACAAATTAAGAATTATAAAATTAAAAAGTCTGGGATTTTAAATCCCATTGGAATGTTTGGCTTCTCCAGCAGCTGAACACACTGAGTGTCACTGGTTCTGTAACGGGGACAAAACGTTGTTCAGGCTGCTTGTGTTACACTTAGTTTATTTTAGCTTTCACCTCCAGTTCCTCTCAAACCAGCTCCAGGGGGTTTAGGTCTGGAGACTGTGCGGCTCTTCCATCAGCTGCCGTCTCCATCAATTCCTTTTCACAAGTAGCACCTGTAGTTTCCATCCATTTTCACTTTACTGAAGGAAAGATGTTAATGAATTTCTTACTTTTTACTTTCTTACTCTAAACAACAGTGTCGTATTTTCTGAATGGATGTTTCAAAAGTGACATATCTAATTGGATATTGGAATTGAAGATTTAAAACTTAGTTATATTGATGCTACAAGAAGGTGGAGTTAAGTTTATCTTGTTTGTTCTTTATTTCTGTTTTAAAACAATGAAGAAATCAAGTGTCGCTGTCACAATAATCAACATCGTTAAAATAAAATAGGTCCTAATAAAGGATATAAGCATCAGGACTCATTATAATGATATGAGATCCCTAACCCTAACCCTAATAAATTGCGTATCATACAATATGAGCAAACATTTTTCTTATGAGGTTTGCTAATACAAACATGATACAACAGAATAGTCAACAAATTATTAACGGCAACACATTTTCTCTGCGGCAGTTTCTTGTCACTCATCGGCAGACACACACACACACACACACACACACACACACACACACACACACACACACACACACACACACACACACACACACACACACACACACACACACTCTGCAGAAAGTCAACATCAGCCCGTTTATTGACCGAGCTCATGGATCCTTATCTAGTCATCACAGTCGAGTAAAGTTTTTGATTTCTTTTATTTAGAGGGAACCCCTTCACACACACTCACTGTGCGTCTTTACTCACAAAGTTTGTCGTGCAGCGACGGGTTACTTGTGTTTCTCTGTCGCTCACCGTCCCAGAGTTCAGCTCATGTTCTCTGTCTTTCTTTCTACCTCTTTTCTTTCTGTGCCTTCCTCTCTCTCCGTCTCTCCACAGTAATTATCCTGTCTATTTAAAGGGCAGAACCTTCCCATCTTACTCGCCTGTCACCGACCAGCTCCTCTGACACTTCAGTGAGTGTGTGAATAGTCTCCACTTTACCTGTTCTACCTGTCCTACTGTACAAGTGCCCTTTGTTAAACACACACAAAAACTGCTCAACACAAACTGTAAATTCAATTGTAAAGCCACAGTTAAACAGAACTTCAGAAGTCAAACACACACACGTTTATTTGCTCTACAATTATCAGCTTGATTTACACACACATGCACAGTACTTTTTAAACACATTTTCCAAACGTGCACGGGACTCTGCAGATCCTCGTTGATGATGATGCTTCTATGTGATCTCTGAATCATGTGATCTACGCAGTGGGGTTAACATGTCACTTCCTGTCTCTGGCTGCTGATTTGTTGCTGTCGTGAACGCGTCTGTGCAGAAAAACCTCCTTCTGCGTTTTGCATGTGTGAAAAGGAAACTCTACCCGGAGGTCACGTCTGAAAACAGCTCTACACACACACACACATGCTCATAAACACCACTCCCCAGACCCATTCCTTTTGCACACAAACACACACACTTTTATGTCTTTGACACACAGGTGGACAACCCACGCTTCCATTCCACTTCCACACGGACATCTCACAGATTTATATTTATGTACACGTCACACACACACTCACACACACACACACACACACACACACACACACACACACACACAGACCCCTATCATGCGCACGCACCCGTCGAATCATAATTAGGCCGTGTCCTAGTTCTTTGATAGCCATGTACAGTGGCTCTTCTTTAATTCTTTATCAAATGCATTGATCACTGTGGGCCTTGCACGCCCATTGATCCGTGCACTCTGTCTGGAGCCAGCCGATAAGCCCCCCCACCTCTCCCTCTCTCTCCCTCCCTCCCTCTCTCTCCCTCTTCGTCTCTCTCTCTCTCTCTCTCGCTCTTGCTCTTTTGACCAAAATATGAGCAGGAAGGAGTATTGACAGTGATGGATTTCTATATTTGGAACATGATATGTTTTGAAACGCTAATATCGGTGATAATAAATTAACAGCAATATGTTGTGCTAGCCTCCAAATTGAAATACCACATTTCCCATAAATCCCATTGCTTGGTTTCTTCCTCTAAATCTCTTCACATCAGTCTTGTCCCCAAACCTGACCCTGGGTCCCACATGGTGCAATAAAGAGCAGCATTCATATGACAGTAATTATAACTACAATAAAAGTAAATTATGAACTAACTAACTCAATACATTTAAGATGTAAATGGTAGGTTTAATGATAAAGAAATATAAAGAATAGAAAAGCTATATTAATTATATTATTGTATTACTCTAGTGTGAATATTAAGCTAAGTAGAATAACAAAGTGAGGAAAGTGTCTCAACTGTGTGTGTTTCTGTTTTGAATCAATGTCATCGTGAGTATGTGTGAGTTTCCTTTAGCTCTATCATTTGTGTGTGTTTGTGTTTGTGTGTGTGTGTGTGTGTGTGTGTGTGTGTGTGTGTGTGTGTGCGTGTGTGTGCGTGTGCCTGGACCAGATAGAGACCTAAAGCACCTCTTGACTGTGAATTAGCCTGTCATGACAAATGTCTGGAGCTGCATGACTGGCTGCCAGACTGGCTGGCTATCTGGGAGGTTGGCAAACCCTTTCAGATAGAGATTGTGTGTTCATCCCTGTGTGAGTGTGTGTGTGTGTGTGTGTGTGGCATTGCTCGATGCCCACGCCAGGTCTCTGTACATGACCACCGGTGCGTGCCCTCCCTCTCTCTTTCTCCTTGCCCAGAAAAGAGCATCCAAGGCGACAACCTTCTCCCCCTGTTCACACACAGCTTCCAGAGCGGAGAGGGGTCCTCACCCCGACGCCAAGCCCACAGAGGAGCCCCCTGCCTCCGCCTCGCACTCAACCGTTTATCCCTGCTTCCCCTGGAGGCTCCAGTCAGTCAATGGAAGACACAGTACACAATTGTTCTGGCTGTCTTCATTGAAATCTTCTCCTCCTGAGTCTCTATTCTTGAAGCTGTGCTACCCACTGACCATCAGCTGACTCCTGATTCCCTCCTCTTTCTGCCCGGGCTTTGATCCTCAAGTTAATGTCCACTAGGGGGCATTTCATCACCACTGGGATGACAGAAAGTTCCGGTATAACTTAATAGTAAAAATAGTAAGTTGTATTTGCGATGTCAGTGTTGATAACAGTTGGATCAGTGCTCATTCTCAGTGGGACCTAAATGTTGTGTCGAAATAATGGACGCTCCACATCCAGCCAATTGTATTCAAAATCATTTTCTCTGTGGGCGCTGTCCAATTGCTCCTGATTATTGTTTTGTTTTCCAAAAGGCAGTTCTTGAATACCTGAGTTATGGATGAGTTCTTGTTATGTCTCCACGCCGGAGACAGCCAGTGGCAGGAGACAATGTCTCACTGTCCTCAGTCCGTCCGTCCGTCCGTTCCATTCGTTCCATTCTTGTGAACGCGACATTTCAAGAACTCCGTGAGGCTACTTCACCGTGTCTTCAATTATGGACAAGTGTAATGAATTACTCCAATATTCCTGATGTATACTAGAAAATAATTATAATAATAACGATATTTTTGACAATTTCCAAAAATATAACTATTTCCTTGTAAACGCGATGTCTTTAGACCTTGGGGACATTTTCTCACATTTTGTATAAATATTCACTTGGACTCAAATATGAATTGATTAGACTTTGGTGGTCAAAGGTCAAAGGTCAAGATCACTGCAAACTCAAAAAGCTGTTTAAATGTTTTGCCCTATGAACTGAACACCCCTGTTTAGAATTTGATGGTCAAGGTCACCCTCTCAAATCACATTCACCTTGTGAAAGTAAAATCTCAAGAACTCTTCAAGGGAACTCTTTGAGATTTGGCACGAGCTGAGTAGAGTTTGGTCAAAGGTCACGTCACCTCACATGAATCTGGAAAAGAGAAACTGCCCCGGGCGCCAGAGGCAAACAACAGCATTGCGGTATTTTTAGTTTGATAAGGAAAACCACAACATTTATTATCAGTTTAATTCTTAAACCTTAAGACAATTCTTTAGCAAAGGAAACATTGTCCAACATTCACACATTTACACGAGTTTACTTTCTTCACAGAAAGATTTGATCATAGATAATTTCTGTCCTTTATACATTAAAATCCTTTCCTTTCCTCCTCTCCTCCTTTCCTCCTCTCCTCCTCCCCCCACATTCTCCTATTTTCTAATCAGTGGCTTTGTAGCGGGCCGAGCTAGGCGCTAGTCAGATAGTCTATAGTGTTAATCCTAGCCTCTGGATAGGCAAAGTCAGTTTCCTATTTCCTGTCCCCAAAATGGCCGACAACAGTAGTGCAGTGGGTTGTGTTGGGGGGGGTGCTGTGAATATGTATGTATACAAATGCACATTTAAACTGGTAGTTGTTCCCATATCTGTAAAGGCCAGATTGGATATCAGAACCAGTCTGTAGCCAGAAGGCCATCAGTGACATTACTCTTTATCATATTGAATTCATGAACACAAGGAAATGCAATAAGACATTTTGAAGTGAGGATCCACTGAAAGAAAGGAAAAAACAAAACAGGAGCCATAAAGAGAGAGAGAAATTATTATATCATGAAAGTTTGCTGCAAACTCGCGATTACACTATTCTGGATCTTTTTCTTTTAAAATGTATTTCAGGAAGAGACAGCACTGACCTCTTTCTACAAGATTCTGAATTTTGTTTGTTTTAGTCCTTAGGTTTCTTTAGGTCTAATAATAGCATTATTATTAACTTCCATGTGCTTTGCTCAGCTAACATAAATAAAAGCTAAAATTCCACTGCTCAGATAGTTTTCCTAAACTGCAGTTTACTAAACTCTCAACCTCACTGTAATAAGTGTGTTATGCCCCAACTACTGACAATCAAGGTGTGGTCGTTGACTTCTCCTTTTAAATATCATATTGATGGAATCTTGATTCTAACAATTCACAAAATTGCCCAGATTTCGTTATTATAGAACTTCTTTCAAGTTTTTTACCTGTACATTTGTTTTGTCGACCTCATTGGAATTGGATTTTTTAAGAAAAGTGCCACACACATTAAGTTTCCTGGTTTACGGATACCAACTCTGGTTTTCATTCAACTTAGCAACCATAATGTCCTGCTGGTTTCCTGGAACAAATCGGACTGGGAGCTGGAAAAGACGAGTTGTTGTGTTAGAAACTCTGCTTTTCTACAAGCTGGCTCTCGCTCATCCCCTCACTCTTTATCTCTCTCTCTGTCTCTCTCTCTCTCTCTCTCTCTGCTCTGTCACTCTCTCTGTCTTTACCAGTTTCTCTCTAAGGTGAGTTCCCCTCCCCTGTGGGCATCCCCTCGGGCTCTCTCTCTCTCTCTCTCACACACACACACACACATGCACACATACACAAAGTGCATTAGGGTTGCTGTCATTTACAAAACAGCCCCATTGTCCCGCCCTAACAATGGCTACAAGCAAACAATTGACATGGAAATGGAGAGATGTAGCTCATTAGCGGGCGCTGCTTGTTTTGTTAATGGGTAAATGGGCGGCTTCAGTAGGCCAGCCCTAAAACCCCTTTCTCAATATGGAGAAGGCTGATTAACAGAAAACCACAGGGAGGGAGAGCGGTGATAGAGAAATGCAGCTCCGCTCTCCCTTGGGGTGGGATGTGGTTGTGTATATTTGTGAGAGGCGGGGGGTGTGCAAGGTGGAGTTTTCAGTGTGTAAGTGTTGTTAGTGCTTAGATTGTGTTGTGTAAGACGAGTTTGTGTTAGTTTGTGTCCCTCGTAACTTCGCTTGTCATGCAGGCGACGTTCAGAACCAGTTTCTCCTTGTGGCCTCAACCGCTGCAGCTCTGACTGTCTCAGAAACATCACAACTCAACACAGCCTGAACAGTTTCACAGTTTCCTCCCTCATTACTTTGCCTCCTCTCTGTTCCTGTGTCGTATTTTGTGTCCCTTATTTTCTGGAAGTCACATTTTGACAGTCTTGTTTAAAACTTTATTTTAAGGTACCTTTCTTGGATATTTGTGTATCTTGTGTATCTGGTGGCCTGAGTGTGTTTGTGTGTTTGTGTGTTTGTGTGTGGGGGGGTATTTATCAGTTAAGTGTTTGTCAATTGACATCATCAAGGTTTTCCCGCTGCTCGGCGAGTGTGTGTGTGGGGGACTGTGTTATCAGCACAATCAGATTGGATTGCCCTGAAAATGGCATTTCTGCCATTACTCTGATGGTGACGGCTCAATACTGTATCTGTCTAGTGCCAATATGGGGTGTGTGTGTGTGTGTTTGTGTGTGTTGTGTGTTTGTGTGTGTGTACATCCATTTTGATAACAAAACTTTTTGTATTTGTAGTAAATGGTGTGTGTGTGTGTGCGCATGTTTTTGTCCCCCTCTGAATCTTATAACATTTACCTGCACCTGAACAGGGGTGAGTGAATTTCTTTTGTTTCTTTTGTTCATGTTTTTGTGTTTATTTGTGTGTCTGTGTGTGTGTGCAGGAGCGGGATGCAGAGCGGCGGAGACAGCTGAGAGAGCGAGCCCGGCAGCTGATAGCCGAGGCTCGGTCCGGAGTCAAGATGTCCGACATGACCTCGCTGGACCCGTCCAGCACCGACAGAGGGAGGGGAAGCATGGGCAGCCCGGCTGGAGGTCGGTACCCTCACACACTGTGTCACACACACACACACACACACACATATGAGGTATTCTCTTGTTGTTGCTTTACCCGAGATGTATGTTCACACCAGGTTTGAACAGGGCCACATTCAAAGTC
Organism: Pleuronectes platessa; assembly: GCF_947347685.1. Taxonomy (NCBI): domain Eukaryota; kingdom Metazoa; phylum Chordata; class Actinopteri; order Pleuronectiformes; family Pleuronectidae; genus Pleuronectes; species Pleuronectes platessa. The sequence continues at coordinate 25,198,514 of NC_070637.1, forward strand.
AGAACTTCAAACACAAACATTAAAAACTTGGAAAGAGCGTCTCTGTTCACCCTTTAGTTTTTTCCTCACTAACACACTTTCAGAATCGTGAAAGGCTTCGCAATTAACACACACACACGCCAACACTTAATACTCATTAACTATGATACAAAGGAAAAGTCGCACCAGCATGCTGTTGACATACCCACTTTCTTCACGCACACATGCTACGACTCACACATTTCCATTATGCTCTCTAAAGGGGTTCTGCCTAATCCTCAGAGGAAAAACAAAATGTCATTTGACAACAGCCGTGGGTCTAAAAAGCACCACCCTCACATTCAGAGCAGCAGTTTACCCTGTGACTTCCCCCTTGTCTTGTTCACCCAGTAATTGTTAATCAACACAACACATTGTGCGACCAAATTATGTTCAAAACACCAAACACTTCTAATGACGGCTTGCAGGGGAAGCAAATGCTGCCGTGTGCGTTTCCCACTGCTTTCCATTTCCTTGAAATTGGGGTTATTACGATAATGGCTATTATTAGGCCTCTCTTGTCATTTGATTCAGATTCCTCAGCACTTCTCTTTGTGTTGCACTGCTCAGTTTGATCGGGTGCTTAGTGGAAGGTGAGAGTGTAGACAGGTGAGGACAAAGAGTGTGAGAAGTAGAAAAGGCGGTGATAAAATGCATAGTGTAATAGTGAGCAGTATCCATAACACAATAAGAAAAGACGGAACAAACACTGAGACGTGAGCTTTTGTTCTGTGAGTTGTGTATATGTTACACATTTTATAGAAAGAAAACAGAAACCTGCCCGTTACAGTTCAGAAAAGAAAAAGTCGACCTCTTACAACAAAGACCAACCCCCCCACGTAGCCACAGTTGAATGCGGTAGATCCAAAATTCATAAACCTAAGTCCCTTGAATATGACTGATTTCTTACATCAAGATCTATGATTAAAAGCAGAACTTTAACAACCAGAATCAACTTTCCTCGATCCCCTTCGTCTGGATCTCGGCCATTTATAATCTGTGTTGAGGGAAGTTTAGTGACAAACACCAGCTCCTTGTCTCACAGGTCATAACTTGTATTCCTCAATGAAAAGTCCAAAACTCAAACAAAGCCTAGAACCCAGAAGTGCGATCAGCGACGTGTAAGGTGAGATGACAGAAGGGCGACAGTGAGGCGCACAGAGGGAAGCACTTGATTTAGTTGCTCTTTCAGCTTTTCTGAATTGGACTAATTGTTGGTCTCATTAAAAATGGAGTTGGAGGAAAGAACGGAACAAGGGAGGAGGAGGAGGTAGAGAGGAGAGAGAGAAATGCTGTGGGCTGTGATACACAAGGCCTCCCGAGCAGAACGGCTAATCCTAGCCCCCACACTCCCTCTCTCTCTCTCTCTCTCCTTCCCTCTCTCCCTCTCTCCCTCTCTCCCCTCAACACCATTCACGGTCCTTTACTGCAGCTCAGGCTGCCCCCTCCAAGTGTCTGCCCGCAAAGAAACTTTCCAAACTCCATCACCGTGGCCTCCCATTAATTAGGCCCGAGCCCGCCACGCAGGAACGGCGCTCGCTAGCACGCTCCACGTCGCAGCTAGCAAATTAGAAAGAAAAAAAAAAACCTAACAGGAAATAGAGTTAGTATGATTCTCTCTCCTTCCCTCTTTGTTCTCGGCCCCGCTCCCCACCAGGTCGCAAATAGCAGAGGAGGGAGCTTGAATGTCAGATGCTGTTTACTGATTGTTTTTGTTTTAATCCGTGGTGGGTTATCCGTGCAGCGGGAGCCGCTCAGGTCTCCATTTGGGTTTATTCTAACTGGTTTATTCTCTTGTTCCCAATGTAGAGGCACTGATCTGTTCAGCCCCTCAGGAAGCTTCATGAAACATGTGCTTTATTGAGCCCCCTGTATACAGAGATCCCAGCATAGTGCTGCTGTAAATACCATTATGCTGTGTTATGTGGTTGTTTACACTGAACTGAACCAGTGTGTGGTTTTAAAAAACATGTTGGTGTCATGGAATCAGAGGCAACACTTTATAGAGCTGGTGTCTATTCCAACTAACCCTCGTATACGGATATAGATGCCATATTGATGCCCCCCCCCCCCCCCCCCCCCCCCCCCCATTCGGTCTTTATACCGATCACACAGAACGACGAGGTGTGATAAAGGGACAACATTCCTGCTGGGAACAAGCTCTGCTTTTTGCCCCACCCCCTTTTAGGTGTCATATTTAACTTTACAACAACAATATTAGATTGGTTACTGGTATTGTTTTTTCCAAAGGTCACCATGAGTGCAGTAAATGTAATGTAAATGCAGAAATAAACCTGGGAACAGGGAAACAGTTACATGATGTACAGGGGATATGAAGACAGGGCGGGGGGGGGGGATTATTATTGAACCAGGTCAGGTGTCATGTTTTCAGATTTCTGTTAACACAAACTAACCAAGCTTTTCTTTCTTCTTCATTTTGACCTTTTATTCCTCCAACACTTTTTTACTTCTCCCTCGCCTCCTTCCTAACACCTTCACTAATCCTCTTTTTTTTATTTCCTTCCTCCCTGACTCACTCCCTTCCTCCTTTCCTTTCTCTTTCCCTCTGTCCCGCTCCGTACCCACAGATGTTTTGGACGGAGTGAGGGATCATCATGAGGATGATGGTGACAGGGGTGAGGATGAGGAAGAGGGGAGGGCTGAGGAGGAGAAGCCCCATGTTGGTGATGATGATGATGATGATGATGATGGTGGTGATGATGATGATGACACTGTTGCTGCTGCCACGTCTCCATTTGCACTGGTTACTAACCCGCTGCCACTGGAGGCCCTGCTACCAGCCACTTCCAGCTTCCAGGGGGCCCTGGAGCTTACTAACCCCGGCTCTGAGCTAACCTCTCTGGGTAAAGACTGCGGCTGAAGCTGTGTGGTGCTGCATGGTCGACTGTCACATGTCTGTCTCCTTCACATTAACTAAAATCTCTCTTCCATCATCCATGTTCACATCTTTCAGTGCATGTTTGTGAATTATCATCTCCTCACTTCCCCTCCGACCTCTGTGACCTATTGGCTCTGTAGCCACCAGTCCTTCACACACTGGAGGAACCAGTACAGTCCAGTTACTTCACTGTTGTTGTTTTTTTTTACCCAATTTTCCTTCTTTACAAAGTTCCTTAAGTCGTTATTAATAAATTCGGAAAAGTGCTCCCCAGACAAATAAAAATCATATCTTCAGGAAAGCATTTGCTCAAATCTTCAGAGGTAAACTAATTACTTTGTTTTCTGTTTAATTTATTTATTATTATTATTTTGCTCCCTCAGTTTCCTGCTGATGTGAGATAGGTGTGAGTACAGTGAGGGAGCGCGAGAAAAGAGAAACACATGAAAACAGACAAACGGTTCCTCCGGCTTTGAACTGAAATATCTCTGCACCATTTGTTTGTGGTTTTCTCTCTCGTGCCGCGTTCCCGTGTTTGTTCTTTGTTGCTTCTAATTTTAATTTAGTCTTGAAAGAAACGGACGGTGGAGATTGTATCATGAAAGTATAAATGATTCCGCACTTGATTCTACACACATGCTCAGTTTTTGCCGCAATTTTCCAGCAACACGGGTCATTCACTCGTTTACTGTGCGTTTGCTTCCTGAGCGAATGAGTCTGTATGTTTGTTTCTTTATGTGTCTCAGTTTGGCAGCTGTGTGCATTCATTGTGTGTGTGTGTGTCTGTGTGTGTGTGTGTGTGTGTGTGTTAGTGGGAGAGGACACATGAAACGGTTGCCCTCCCGTTCTTTCATCTTCCTCAGTGCAGTGGTCTGGCCTGGCAGGGGGGCTGTGGTTACCAGTCCCTGCAAAAATAGACCTGGACACGGCCACTGGAAGGCAGAGAGAGAGAGAGAGAGAGAGAGAGAGAGAGAGAGAGAGGGGTTGATAGAGCATTGGGTGGAGGAAAGAAAAGGAGAAAGAGAAATGGAAGAGAGGAATTTGGGTTAAACAGATGAGTCGGTTATTAGAGAGCTTCTTTCTGCCGAGGCCCAACAGTCCACTTTAATTCAATCAAGCTGCACCAGATTGCAGACACATAGATATTAGTCCCCCTAATATTTGTCATTAAGATCCATGAAGTATTGTTATTATTATTATTGTTAAAGAAAGAAAAACATAAATATATATATTCAGTATACTATGGTGCGTATCCATTCCCAATCATGTGTTTGTGTATATTCCCTATCAATGGTTTTGTTGTGTGTTTGTGTGTATGAATGCAAAGTAAGTAAGTTGTCACCTCTTTGACTTTGTAAATATTTGTCTGTGTGTGTTTGTGTTCAGTTTAAATGTCTTTGTTTTATACAGTGACTGTTCTCATCCCCCTGATCCGTCTCTGTCCAGGTACCAACAGTCGACACGTGGACCTGAAGCTGAAGAAGCTGGTGGACGTCAGCCCGAGACCAGTCACCTCCCCTTCGTCCCCGTCCTCCACCTCCTCCTCATCCTCGCCCTCTGCCTCCTCCACCTCTCCACTCAGCCCTGCAGAAGGACTGGAGGTACGCACACTTTACACTCACTGTGCAGCTTCCTTTCCCTTTTTCCCTCCATCCCTCTCTTCTTTTATCCACCTCCCTCTCGCTCTGTTCCCTCCCACTCCCTCGCTCCGCTCCTCTCCACACCATCAAAGGGTCAGTCCAATCAATCAGGTCCGATTGACCCTGTTGTCAACTGGCTGACCCTGTGTACACATCAGTTAGTCGGACCACTTCATGTGAGGCTGTAGTTTATCCCTCTTGTGTCCATATGAGTCCGTCTAAAGCCACGACACACACACACATACACACACACACACAGTGGCATCGTAATGCTCCTCATAACATGCTAGCTGTCCCCTCTATTGACTGTGACCTTTTCACACAGTTGTCGTGTGTCTAGATAGGTGGGGAGCGGGGGGGGTTACTGCTGCTGCATGTGTCTATACCTTCTGATGTGAATATTGAGCCAACAACGCAGCCGGGCAGTCATAACATCTGGTTAATTGATTTTGAATGTCAAGAGGAGTAAAGTGAGTGTTTGTGTGCATGTGTGTGTGTGTATGTGTGTGTGTCTGTGGTTGTCAGTACAAGCAGAAACCCTCTGTGCTTATGGCAGCACAGGGTGTCTTTGATCATCAATTCACATAAACACCCTCTTGTGTTCAAAGCCTAAAAGGCTTAGTCCTTTATGGCCAAAAGAGTGTGCACGTGTGTAAGTGTGCACGTGAGCATGTGTCACCACTTGACCCTCACAGACATGGAATTGACGTTTGGTTCACGCCCAAATCTCACCTAGACCTAGAAGTGTGTACATTCAGTGTCCCCACCTGCCACCTTACTTCAGAACTCCATCACCTCAGTGTCTGTTCAACATGTAACCCTAACAGACTACATGTTTAGCACTCACATGTTAATATCTTTAAAGTTTTAGACCTGTTTGGCTTTCTGTTTAGAATATGGTCATTATAAGTTAATGATCTACGTCATATAATCATACTCTACTTATTACCCCCTCTGGGGCCAAAGCTAACAATCCTGATTGTCTGTATTTTAGATCTGAAGGTGCAACAGGTACAACTCTTATGTCCTGAATCATGAAATGTTGTAATAAACAGTTCATCTGCTGTTGTGTAATCGGTTTGTTGAACAATGTCGGCAACTTAAAACAAAATCATGAGCTGATTCTCCTGACTTTCCATTTACAGCCCTAAAAAACTAAAGTCTCTCTATCACACTATTATATTTTAGGTAAAACCCTTTTACAGAAATGCACCAACTTAAAATAAACTTAAAATAACAATCACCTGAAACAAATCAGTTACTTCATAGGCTTTTTACAGTCAGTGGCTGCACATGAACATAAATGTGTTTCTGTGTGTGCCCACGTCAGTTTACCTTAAATATAAATCATACACCGTCTTGTCCCAGGAGGATTGGACATCTTAAAAGTCCTTCAGGCAGGTGGAACGACCTGCAGCAACACACACACACACACACACACACACACACTCCCTCTCATTAGCAATTGTGTGTATGCGCAGCCTCGGTGGTGGACGATAAGGGCATGCGGCGCTCAGCAGACTGCAACATTAGTCACGCAGCACCTTGCATGCGCATTCACACACACGCACGCACGCACACACACACAGACACACAGACACACACACACACACACACACACAGCAGAATCACTGAATCACTGCTGCCACTGCTCACCACAGTGATGATAACAGAGATAAGAGAAAGAGAGAGTGTGAAAAAGAGTAAGATGGAGGGGAGCAGAGTGGGCAGGTGTTCTGTGTGTGTGTGGGGGGGGGGTGGACACACTGTCCAGTTAGTTTTTAAGTTGTTAAGAAAGTGTTGAAGTTGAAGGTCATCATCATTTTGTTGTGTTCATCGAGTTGTGTTGTGATGTGACGTCAGTTTCTCTTCCTGCAGCTGTTTAACCTCTCGTCAGATTCTCAACAGTTAAACAATAAATAATAATTGGGTCGACAGCCTCCGGGTCCTAATCAGTCTCCTCTGGGATTTACGCTGGTGTCAAATTAACCAGTTCACTGTAGATATTGCAAAGGTTTGCACTTCTTCCCAGTCAATAAACTTGAAAAATATAAAATAAATACCAAACCCTTATCATGAGAATATGACAAGAACAGCAACATTAATCCAATAAATCCTTTGACGTCCAATTAGCAGTGATTGTTTCACTTTTCCTACAAACAAACATATTAAATATTCATAAAATCAGCCACTTGATGGATTCGTGTCCTCAGCAACTTACCGTACAGCAAAAGTGGGTAATTTGAAGTAATTTGGTGGGACAGATGATGCAGAGGAAATACAAAGTTAGACAAAGGCCAGAGGGATGATTGATGCATTTCCAGGTCTGTCATCGAGGCCGCTCTGTCATCCTGACTTCAGTAGAGCGTCCAATTCACACAGAGCGAGAACTCTATGAAATCAGGATGGAAACTGAAGTGATTGTTCTGCTAAAGTAAAAAAAAAAAAGTCTGCTCTTCCACATTGTGTGCGTGTGTTTATGTTTGTGTGTGTGTGTGTGTGTGTGTGTGTGTGTGTGTGTGTCAACCGGCAGGGCAGCACCCAGACAAACAGAAAATGCTTTTCCTAAATCCCAGCTCTCGCTTTATGATTTAAAATCTTTTAATTGGTCGTTTTGTACACAACACCTCATAAATAATTTAGCCTCCCTTTGACTTGACGTGGGGTTTTTTAAGGGGCCGGTGGAATCTGACAGACTAATAGACTGAACAAGGCGAGAACAGACTAATTGCTGACGTTGTGTTTGAAAGTCAATAATCTGAAGCTAAACTAACAACTCCCCGTCCACAGCTGGTTCCACACCCACACTGTCTCTATTAGGCGTCCCTGCTGCGCTTCACTATCTCCCTCTGTCTCGAGCAGTGGAACGTGTTTTCCCTAATTGTCGACTTTATTACACGTTTCGCCGTCTTATTAACGTTGCAGCGGCGTCAATCTCAGCCCCAGTCGGTTTCTTTTCCACTCGGCTTGGCTTATTGGGAGGACTGGTAATAAAACATTCCTGCACGCTGGTTTCTTGATAGTGAGCGAGGCGAGCGTGGAGCTTTTTAACACATGTTCACTTTGAAAACAATAGCGTTTTTTTGCATTTTGCATAATCTGAATATATTTTCTGGCTCTGGGTTTGTTGAAAGTCAAGTTAATTGCTTCCTTTTTGTCTCTCTCATGAGCAAGAGATTGTGTGTGTGTGTGTGTGTGTGTGTCTGTGTGTAAGTCTGCGCGCACGCACACATGCATATGTGTCTGTGTTCATGAATGTAGCTAATATATCAACCTCCACCAGATTTTAGCAGTGCGTCTGACACAACATGTTTTCATGTGCAGTAGTTTGTGTGTGTTTGGTCACAATAATCCCAGAGCAGCTGTGAAACCCTGAATCAGCTCCTTAATAAAAGCTTGAGAGCAGATCTGAGGTAGAAGCTCACAGAATAAAAAGATGAGCGCAAACTCTTCTCTGACATTGTTTTCAAACGTCAGTAATTTGAAGTTTGATCAATATGATCACAATTAGTCGTTGAATGAACTCAAATATAATTTGCTCGTTGAGACTGAATGCACGTTTCTCTCTGTTTGACAGAATAACGCTGAGGAGCTGCGAGCAGAGCGGCTGCGCAGAGCGACAGAGCGACTGCGCAGCCCGGTCGTCTTCAACAAGGACTCTGCCGTCCGCAAAACCCAACTGAAGTCCTTCAGCCAGTATGTGGAGAGCAGACCAGGTGAGTGACGCTACAACACACACACACACACACACACACACACGTATGCAGTGAATAAACAATGCATAGACTGTTTACCCAGGGAGGTTTGTTTGCACAGAGCAACTCTTCACTCACACAACATGCAGTTCCCACCTGAGAGCAGGTAACTGGCAGAGAGACGTGTACGGACATTTAAAGGTTCTTAAAAAACACTGCATCATTATTTACCTGTTCACCGGCTGCTGCTCTGGAACCAGCTCCTGGAAGAAACTCCTCCTTTTACCTGAAGACATTAAACTCTCAGGTAGTTTGTTGCAACAGGAGAATTTTAACATTTAAATAACATTCAGACATTATCTGACAACTTAGTATGAACTCCTTTACATCGATGTGCATTTTACCTTGAACCATAAAGAAGATTATTGACCCTGGTTCATCTGCTCATCCCTCCAGAGATGAAGAGGCAGAAGTCTGTTTCTGAGGATCTGAAGAAGGCTGAAGAGGACAGAGGTTCACCGACAGAGATTGATATTCGCAGACCATTTGAAGAAGAGGTTTGCTGTGTTCTTTTCATATTTAACAAAGTCTCCAAAACATTAATCTTTCCCAACAAGGTGAACCTGGTGCTAATGCTGGTTCGGAGATGGTTCTGGAAAACTTTTTAACAACCAGTTTGCTGGTTCAGGAGAAAAGGGGGGTGCTCCTGCAACATGTGACATCAAAGTCTATTCTTCGATATCCTAGATCAACTCCTTTCTGTGAAGCCTCGGCCTAATGAAGCCTGTGTAATTGACAGATGATCAAGTCTTTAGAAGAATGGCCAAATAAACGAGGAGAGTTTAGGAGGGGTCAGGAGGTCTCGTCACCTTCGTGGCCTTTTGTATTTCCCGCTCGTCAGCTCGCTCTGTCTCCGCCGTCTTGTCTTAGATAAATCTGTCAGAGGACTCGTCTCCCTGGACTCTTACATCTCCCTCCTCCTCTTCACCTTGTCCACCTCTCACACGCTCACACTCTCCCTCTCTTCTCTGCAGAGGCATCTAGGTATTGATCTAACAGGCTGCCATTTTAATTATAACAATGGTAGATATCTGCTGCTCTGCCATTTAGAGGTGTATGTGTGTGTGTCCTTCAAGTGCCCACACACACACATACATACACACCCTCTTCTCAGCCCATGTTAGAACTTGTGCGTACAAAGCATGTGTCTCTATAAATGCTATTATTTCATTGAGAGTGTGTCTGTGTGTGTGTGTGTGTGTGTGTTCTGCTGGAGACCAAGGGGTGAATCTCTCTTCCCAGGCAGCCATCTCCTACCCTCGACCCTGCACCCTCCACCCCGGTCCCATGCGCACACACACACTCTCATACACACCCTCCTCCTCCCAGTGCCTGGGCCCCAGGGTTAATGGGTGTTCAACCTTTCCATTATCCCGATCAGCCAAGAATTACCTGCTGAATGATGTTTGCATTAATATAATATATATGGTAATTTCCCTCCTCTTAATTACGGCTGGGCTGAGCGCGGCAAGGGGAGTGGGCTGATCATGTGTAAAATTGATTTGCCAAGGAAAAATATGGTGATAGAGCGAGAGCGCGCAAGGAGGGGGAGGACGGGGAGGGTGTCGGGGGGGCTGCTGGGAACGCACACATACACACACACTTGCAGAAATCACATGTGCACAGATGCACATACTCACACACTGGAAAGAGTACAGGGGAAAGTGCTGGCCTGGGTGGAATGGAAACTTTCTCCTGCTCACTAGTTCCTCTTCCCATTAAGAAAAACGAAGTGCATCAGCAGTAAAATGGAGATATTTTTCGGATGCATCCTCAGTTGTGAATTTGAATAAACACATTCCTCAGTCACAGGAGCATCTCCGGGGAATAGCAAGTAGCCGAGAGACAGAGGTGACCGGGGGTCTGAAGGGACGTGTGTATCAAGTGCTTACTTTACAGAGTGACGTGTCCAAGTGTGTTGAGTAATAGAGCGGCTGAATGTACGACTCACTTAAATGAGACATTTAACACAACATGAGTGATGTCCACTATTAGAGCATGTGAAGTTAGCTGTAAAAATCACTAAATTGACGATCGCCTGCTGGAGAAACCGTTAATATTGATTCTGGATTAAATATTGGAGGTTTAACTTGGACAATAAGATGAATCTGATCTTTGGACCATAACTTATTGAGCAGTGATTAATCGATTGGGATGAAAGCCTCACTGTTCTGTGAAGTAACTTGTTTAGATGTCACTGCTGCATCTGTACCTCTCTCTCCTTTTATTATTATTATTATTATTATGAATATTGGAGTAATCATATTTATTTATTTCCTTAATTACACCAGCAATGAGTTGAAGCGAACACACAACACATTCCTGGACGAATAAATAAACACATTCTTAAATAAAAACAGGATTTTATCTGAGATCTTTAGATTTTGTGTGAATATTCACTCGTATATGTTTCCATTCACATTCCTCAGATTCAGAGCTTTGCTGCTTTTTAAAAAAACAATAAAACGACGCAGCTATAAAGTGGTTTTTGAAGATGTGAGAAAACAAGAGGCAGCAACAGTTTGTGTCACTCGTCCTGAAATTAAACTCTTTTTCTTTTTGTCTTATGTTTGGTAAGGATTTTGCTTCGGGACATTTTTCACCCTCCTCCTCCTCCTCCTCCTCTGCTTCACTTCTTCTCTTGTCATTTGTTTTTCAATCCTTTATTTCCCTCAGTACCTCCATCACCCCTTTGCTTCACATTCCATCTCTGTACTTCTCTATTCTCCCAACTCCCAATATTCTGTTTCATCCCTCCATCCCTTTTTTCTCTGTTTAATGCTATATCGTGCTACTCCTCCTTTTCTCTCATAACCGTTTTCTCTCTCTCTCTCTCTCTCTCTCTCCCCCCCCCCCCTCTCTCTCTCTCTCTCTCTGGTTGACAGAAGGCGTTCAAAGACACCAGTCAGTATGTGGTTGGGGAGCTGTCTGCACTGGAGAGCGAGCAGAGGCACATAGACGCCCGAGCTGCTCGCGTGGAGAAGAGGCTGCGCTATCTCATGGACACAGGTACCCCAAGCCCAATTACACTGGAAAAACAGTTTTGGCAAATTGAGCGTACGCACGCACATACACACGCATGTACACTTGGGGAGTTTGTGTGTGTGTGTATGTGTTTATGTGTGCGTTTGTGTGTGATGGAGAGAGAGAGAATCTTTGAAGCCTCCACCCCTCTCTCTCTCTCTCGCTCCCTTCCTCCCTCCCTCTCGGTTGAATGTTGAGCGACGGAGCGCTGGGTGGATATGAAAGGAGGGGATGGAGGGTGGGGGGGGGGGAGTAAAGGGAGGAGGCGGAGGTGGAGAAGGGAGGGGAATGAAGGGTGGGGAGGGTGGTGGAGGGGAGTGTGTCTCGGGGATGGGAGAAGAAGGGAGACCTCTCTGGGCTGGGGTGATAAGGGAGCCCTTCATGGGGGAAACGATAACTGGGTGCGATAGCGGAGCCCCAGCTGAAGTCTCCGCTGCAGCCGTTTGCCAGCCGCGGCCCCAGCCAGCCAACCTCCACACTATTGAACAGTGCGCTCAGCCATGCACAGCTACACACACACACACACACACACACACACACTCACACACACACCCTCCTTCCCCTAGTACATATCTGGCCTTCATTGATATGCTGTATAAGGAAAGACGGGGGTGAGTTAAAGGGAGGAGAGGGAGAAGCAAAGAAATGTTTAAAAAAAAAAAAAAAAAAAAATGAGGCAACACAACATGAGCACTGACACAGTTCACAAATCCACAACACACAAACGCTTACACACCCGTGCATACAAAGTGCAATCTGGTTTGGCGTGCAGAGCCGGATTCGGAAGGTTTTTATTTGAGATCTGGCTGCGGGTGAAGCCTTGTTAAGACATGAGACAGAGTGCCGAGCCAAGAAGAGGGGCCTTGGCTGCGCTAAGTCCCGAAACTGAAATTGGAGAATAGCATCGCGTTCCTCACCCAAGAATGCTGTTGAAAAAAAAAAAAAGAAAGAAGGGAAATCCATGGTCCCGAAAAGTGTTAAATGTTTGCAAATGTCCCGAAAAGTGTAGGTGCAGTATTTGCTGTAGTAATTTAGCAGCAGCTGTCATGCTCTCTCTGATATATCAGCTCCTAACGCGCAGGATTTATCCCCCAAAATCCTGAAAGAGCAACACAGGGGAGGATATGGAGGTTTTTGAGAAAAGAGAACCGGGGCGGTGGGATTTGCGCTCACCTGCTCCATCCCATTTGGGTGCTGATATCGAGACTATCTCTCCTCTGTTTGTTGTGTTCGCTTTCCTGGTTTTTCTTATTGTTGCCTCCCTCCTGCCTCTGTGCCCTCTCCCCCTGTCGGAGCACATTGTGTCAATCTGAAGGGCTGTTTCTCTTCTCCTTCTTCTTCACCCACTGATAAAGCAGGTGCTATTTACCACCAAACACTTTCTACCATAAAGATTTCTCTTCCCATATATATATATATATATATATATATCTATACACCCGTGGTTCCAAGAAAAATGTGATTCACCTGAAAAGGACGAGGGTGACAACAGCGAAGGTGAGGACAAAATACACAATATCACAAAAAGACATTCACCTTCGTCCTTTTTGTTGTGAAGGAGTGAGGAATGAAATTGAGAAAATGTGGTTTCCACAAGTCAACACAATGACTTCTGTGGTGTGTAGCATGACATGTATACTTTGTGGGTTATATAGTGTGTGTTGAATGTGTTAAACACTTAAATATCAGTATTTATAAACCCCTCGAACTGGAACTGCTCCCTCTGTGGCACTGGCAGTTTTTGCCTGATGCTGTCGAGCTCATTTCTCACTTCCTGAAAGTCTTTCTATATCTCCTTCTGCAGCACTTGTCCCAGAGACTCGTCCAATACTTTATGGATTGAGCCTTTAGGCCTTGAGGTCTGGAGGCATGCCAGTGACAGGTGGTCACTAGAGTAACCTCTATCACCTCCGTGGCTGAGGTCACCTTTCTGCACACTGTCATAGATGAGAGAGATTTATTTTTTTGCTGCTCTGAAACCTGGATGTTTGATTGAAGTTGTGTCTGATTGGCTGTTCCCGTATTGATCCATCACATCTGACTGGTGCCTGTACTTTATACTGGGGGACATGGTGAGAAATGACCACCAGCTATTTATTTGTTCCCTTTACTTTGCCATCCTGGTTCTGACTAGAGGTTATTTATATTTCACAATTTCACAATTCATTAGAAAACTGTGATGTTCTGACTCTCTCACTATCCACCGTCTGTCTCACACAACCACGAGGTGTTAGAGGAAATGCAGGTTTCTTCTTATTGGCGCCCTGGTTCATAAACAAACGTTGTTCTTCAGAGAGCTGTCATCACTTCTGACTGAAGTTTAAATAAACACACTCTGAACCTCTCACACAAGCTACTGTTAATTTAACATAAGAACATCTACAAGTGGATCTTCTCTGTGACAACTTTCTAAAGAAAAGGAAATAAAATGTGACACAAACTTCCAGTTTTTTAATAAAGCTGTGATCTCAGATGTAGATAATAAGATCAGCTTCAAGAGGTTTAATTTATTTTTAGATTTGTGTGCCTCACTGACCCATACTCACAGATTTATCCATGTTTTTTAATAAAGTGAATGTGTAGCTCAGACCCTGGTGCAGACTCTCCTGAGCGGGGTGGAGGTGCAGGGTCGTGGTAGTGGTGCATATGATCATATGATCCCGACCTGTTGAGGTATGTGTGGGTGAGCTCAGTGTGCTGCGGTGCTGTGGTGGTGCACGGCGCTGCAGGACTCGTGGACAGATGTGAACAGACAGAGCGACTGACCCGTGACTGATTGTTCATCTCTCTGCTCCACCAGCAGAAAGCCTGGGAAGATCCACTGTGCTCTGCTGGTCCTCAACACGCCTTCCCTTTCATATCACATGCTTCTGCAACCCCCCCCCCCCCCGCCCCGCCATCTCTATTTACTCTGGTCTTTGTTTCCCTCAAGGAATCAGGTCTTTAATCATCTTATGTATTTATTCTCCTTCTTTTAAGTAACTTATCCCGCCACTTTCTCTCCTCACTTTTGTTTCCTCTTTCCTTTTACGCCTCGCTGTGTCTTTCTATTTCCCCTCTTCCCCTTTATCCCTGTGAATCTCTCCGTCTCCCTCCCTTCTCCCCCCCCCCCCCCCCCCCTCGCTCTCCCCTTGTCTCCCTCCACTTTCCCACCCGCCCCCCTCTCTCCCTTGGTTTGGGCACAATGCAGCTTTCTGCAGCATTTTCTATTACGCCGCGGCCCTCCCCAGATGAATCCAAAGTAATTGGGGTGGTTAATTTATTTACTCAGAGGCAGTTCACAGCACATTAAATAATAGAGATAATTGAACAAGAATTGTCAAGTGTCTTCTGATATCAGACACATTACAGGAGGGAGTGTGCATAAAACTCCATTTCTATGCCCCCATTGTTTATGGTAATTAAGTACACAGATTTATTCCTTGGTTGCCTTCCAAGCTTATGGCAAGCGCCATTGTTGTCTTCTATTAATATGTAATCAGTAAATAGTTTAATTTTCTAATCTGCGGTTGGAGAATTCACTTTCTAACAACTCTTAATTACTGCTGGGCTCTAATGAGTCTCGCCGTGCTGACGCAGCCAGCCAATCAGAGGCCGGGCCCGAGTCGGGGGGGAATTTGAATTCCTGCGACGCCCCCCCTCGACTAATGAACTTGTTATTCTTGCACCACCGGGAGCACTGTCCTTCACACACGCTACATTAGGAGAACACTCACGTCCTGCACATGACTTTACATATCAGAGTTTATGGATTTATGGGAAGATTATCAGCACATTAAACAGAAGCTGAGTTTTCATTACATATATATCATTAATAATAATAAGACTATTTGGATATATGTGTGTCTTTACGGTAAGTTGTGAAACTTCTTTAAAGTATCTATACAACCTTTTAACACAGTGCTCAAAGAAAAGATTGCAGAGCTTATTTTTTTTAATAGTGTCGTAAATATTTTATTTCTATTCAGACGTTTAGCAGAGTCGAGATACCATTCATCATTTCTGTGTTTCCACTGATACATGAAATGCGTCTGACCTTGGCATTGTTATTTTTCTAAAGCTATTGTGGCGCCGAAAAAACATATCAAACTCTCCTTATTGAAAATTCAGCTCTAAGCATTCAAATGCATCATGTAGCCTTTGGAGAAAATCCCCATTCCCCTGTTTGAATACATCTCAGCCACCCCCCACCTGGCCCCTGCACCTATTTACACACACCTCCCATTTCAAATAGCTATATAACCTGTAACAATGGACGCAATTATCCAAATAATGGCACTTAGCCGCGCCGCCGAGCTGCCCCTCACCTACTGCGCATTTGATAAGAGATAAACAAGCAGTGAGGAGAGAGAGCAGAGAATGAGTTTTAGCTCCCCCAGATTAACATATGTTTAAAAATTGCACTCGAAGCCGATAAGATTGACAGTTTTTTTTTTTATGGCGTGCGTTCCTTTAATCTGCCTTTGTGTCTGCGAGTCGACGGGAGGAGAATGGCACAAGGAGGGATCCAGCAAGGGCTTAATGTACTCTGCACATGCAGCCTGTACTGTTCAGTATCTGAGAGAGGGACGGAGCCGACTGTCAATGCCTTCACACACCGGGAAGAGCCACTTGCCACTTTGACTCGCCCTGTGATGATGTGGACGATTGCAGGACGGCTTGAGTGTCAACCACTGGCTCTGAAGCCTGCAGGCACATTATGATCCACCTTATTGTTCTGTTGTTAATGACTGATTCAAAGGTTTAAGATCACTTCTCTCTTAAGTTAGTTTCTGGTGACTTTCTTTGGAGCATTTCTAAAATCATTCTCATATTTTGCAGTTGAAATCTACCAGCGTCCTCTTCTTCTCTTCTTTTAAAGCTCGAGTCCAGGCTGGTCATGTTTTCACACATTTCCTCCAGCTCCCCTCCTCGTCTTGTTGTCACACTAATGGCGGTTGTGTGCAGGCGTCACTGTCGCCGAGTGCGTGTGTTATGTTTATATATCCTCAGCATCAAGTGAGCCGGCTTCTCACTTCTTTTCCCACGTCTGTCGTCCTAATCCAGCATTGTGGCAGCATCAGCTTATAGTTTGACTAAAGATTTAAGCTGCGCTACGTGAGTGTCATAGGGACGCACACACACACCCACACACACACACACACACACACACACACACACACCGAGCCCTGCCTTGTCGCGTTGCAGCAACACAAACAGCGCGTGCAGCTTTAAGTATATTATCAGGACCAGTTCTTTTACAAACGTATTGCGGGAGAAGCTTAACATTAATTATTGTAACTTTGGGCAGATTACA